>NW_016928196.1:0-2377 GCF_001483705.2 Eufriesea mexicana
CTGCTTGGCTCTGGGGATTCCAACAATTGTGGTATCGGCACGTTAGGTTAAGTTACGATACGCGTGATTATATTAAGTTTGGATAGGTTAGGACACAGTACCTCTGAATTTTGTGCTATGCACTGATATACTGTTGCTTTCCGCGTCCTACATTGCTCTACTGTACTGTGCCCGACTCTGTGGAGGTCAGCCGTCGTCGTGGCACGAAGGATTGAGTTATGCTACGTGTGGTCAGGTTTGGTTAGAATACGGTAGGGGAGAACTGCGTGACTTTCATGCTTTTCGCTGCGATTCGGCGGATTTCTGCGCCCTACTGTGCTCTAATACGTTCAGCTTGGCTCTGGGGGGTCAGAAATCGCGGTATTGGCACGTAACGCTGAGTTATGCTACGTGTATTTAGATTAGGTTAGGTCATGCTAGCTTAGAGTAACTTTGCCTTTCGTGCTTTAAGCAGCAATGCGGCGGTTCTCTGCGTTTTACTGTGCTCTAGCCTATTCTGCTTGGCACTAGGGATGTTTGAAATAGTGGTCTAGGAACGTTAGGTTGAGTTAGGATACGTTTGGTTATGTTACGCTTGGTTAGGTCAGGCTAGGATAGCCTTGACTTTTGTGCTACACGCTGCCACTCGGTGGATTTTTGCGCACTGTTCCGATCAAGTATGCTCTCGGTTACACTGGGGAGGCCTTAAATAGTGGACGCGACGCATTAGGTTCCGTTATTGTATGTTTAGTTCGGTTAGGTAAGGTTAGGTTTAGTCAGGATGTATTTGACTTTTGTGCTGTTCATTGCAATGCGGCCGAATTCTACGCTCAAGCGTTCTCAAGTATACTCCGCTTGGCTCTGCGGAGGCCAGAAATACTGGTCTCGGCACGTTAGGGTGTGTTAGTCTATGTTTGTTCAGGTTAAGTTTGGGTAGCATTGACTTTACCGGCAAGGACATTTATTAGGTGGATCTCTGCGCTCTACGTTGCTCTACTATACTCCGCTCAACCCTGGGGAGGCCAGCAATAGTAGTCGAGGCACGTTAGGCTGTGTTAGGTTTCCTTCGGCTTGGTTAGGTTAGGTTAGGTTTGGTGAGGTTATGTATGGCTTTTGCGATACTCACTGCTCCTCGGTTGATTCCTACGCTCAACGTTGCTCTACCATGCTCTGCTCGACAATGGGGTGGCCGGTAATTGTGGTCTCGTCACGTAAGGCTGAGTTAGACTACGTCTGCTTAGGTTACGTTAGTTAGGCTTATGAATGGATAGCCTTGAGTTTCGTGGCATACACTGTCATTCGGAGGATTTCTGCACTATACTGTGCTCTACTATACCCTGCTCGACTCTGAGGATGTCAATAATTGTGGTGTCGGCACGTTAAGTTCAGTTATGTTACGTTTTCTTATGTTACGTTTGGCTAGTGTAAGAGAGGACAGCCCTGTCTTTTGTGCTACGCACGGTTATTTTGTGGACTTCTGCGCCCCATTGTTCTCTAATTCCCACTGCTTGGCTCTGGGGATACCAGTGATATGGTTCTCGGGACGTAAGTTTGAGTTAGTCTACGTTCGGCTTTAAATAGTGGTCTCGGCACTTGAGCTTGCGTTAGGCTACGTTTGGTTATGTTACGTTTCGTTAGGCTAGGAGAGGATAACTTTGGCTTTTGTGCTATATACCGCCATTCGGTCGACCAGTGCTATGCTGCCTTATAGTATGCTTTGTCTGGCTCTCGGGACGCCTGCAATGTGGTCTCGTCACGTTCGGTTGAGTTAGGTTACGATCGGTTAAGTTACGTTTGTTTTGGTTAGGCTTGGATACAATTGACTTTCTTGCCGTACCTTTATTCGGAGGATGTCAGTGCTCTACTGTGTTCTTCTACACTCTGCACACCTCTGGGGAGGCCAGCAATAGTGGCCGCTGCACGTTGGGATGAGTTAGGTTACGCTTGATTATGGTACTATTGGCTAGGATAGCAGAGTGTAGCTTTGAATTTTATGCTATACACTGCTATTCGGCTCACCTCTGCGCGCCAATGAGGTCTGATAGCTTCACTTTGGCTCTGGGAAAGAAGCAATGGTTGCCTCGGCATCTTATGCTGATTTAGGCTACGCCTGTTTTGGTCAGGTTATGTCAGGCTATGTCAGGATGCCTTCGACACTTGTGCTTCACAATGCAATGCCGCGGACTTCTGTGATCGACTGTAGTCTAGTATATTCTACTTAGCTCTGGGGAGGACAGCAACAGTGGTGTATGTAGGTTAAGTGGAGTAAGGTTATCATGATGTGCTATGTTTGGCTAGGTTATGCTAGGACAGCTTTTACTTTTTGGGCTATACGCTGCTATTCGGTGGATTTCTGCCGTGTACAGCGATCTTCTGTGCTTTGCTTTGCCATGGGAAG
>NW_016928197.1:0-1256 GCF_001483705.2 Eufriesea mexicana
TTCTGGCCTCCGCAATACCAAACAGAATATACTGGAGAGCAGTAAGACGCGGAAGTGTACCACTTTGGAGTGCAAAGCACAAAAGTGAAAGATACCCTAGCCTAGCCAGGCCCAGCCTAACCTATACAAACATTGTGTAACACAACCTAACGCGCCGAGATCACGATTGCCGCGCTCCACGAATCCAATCAGGCTACAGCAGAGCGCAGTACAGCGTAGAAATTCGCCGCAGTGCAGTCTAAAGCACAAATGGCAAAGATACACTTACACAAACTCGCCGATCCCAGCCTAACACTACGTAGCCTAACACAACATAAGGCGCTGGTACCACTATTGCTTTCTTTTCCAGAACCGGGCTGATAATATTGGAGCACACTAGATTGCAGGAATCCGCATCGAATGGCGGTGCATAGCACAAAGGTCAAAGCTCCCTCTCCTAAACTAACTAATTGAAACATAGCCAAACGTAGCAATACCCAACCTAACGTGCCGAGACCACTACTGCTGTCCTCCTCATCGCCAAGCAAAACATATTAGAGGAGAGTGGTGCGCACTAGTCAATACGATGGCAGTGTATAGCAGAAAGGTCATCGTTTTCCTCACCTAACCCATGCGACCTTAACCTAGCCAAACATAGCCGAATGCAAGCTAACGTGCCGAGACTACTTTTAATGTCCTCCACAGAGTCGAGTAGAGTACAGCAGAGCAATGTAGAGCTCAGAAATCCTCCGCATAACAGTGTATAGTGCAAAAGTCGCAGTTAAGCAATCCTAACCTTACAAAACGAAACAAAGCCAGACGAACATAACTCAGCATAACGTAGCTACACCGTCATTGTTGACAACCAGAGTGTCGAGCAAGGTATAGTAGAGCAATTTGTAGGGCAGAAATCCACCGATTAGCAGTTTATAGCACAAAAGTAAATGACACCCTCTCCTAACATAACAAAACTTATCATAACCATACACAACCAAACGCAGCCTAACGTGCCGCAGCCACTACTTCTGGCCCCGCACATCTCCAAGCAGAAAATATTAGATCACAACAAAGCGAAGGATTCGACCGGATAGCAGTATATAGCACAAAAGTCAAATCCGTCCTAACCAAACCATGCCTAACAAAACCTAACCAAACGTAGGATAACTAAACCTAACGAGCCGAGACCTCTATTGCTGTCATCGACACAGGCAAGAAGAACTTATTACAGCACAGTAGAGGACTGAAATCTACCGAATATCTGTGTATAACACAAAAGC
>NW_016928198.1:0-314 GCF_001483705.2 Eufriesea mexicana
TATTGACATTTTCGACTAATGTCGTGGTGGGCTAACTCTCTTGCATTAATAAGGAGGAAAGATACTATTGACGCGCTATAGCCACTGCAATGCTATAGAATCCGTCTGGAACATTCAATTCTTTTGACATTTTCGGCTGATATCGTGGTGAGCTAACCGCCATGTATAAATAAGGAGGAAAGATCCTATTGGCGTGCAATAGCCATTGCAGTGCTATAGAAGCAGACCTCCATGTATAAATAAGGAGGAAGGATCCTATTGGCGTGCAATAGCCATTGCAGTGCTATAGAAGCTGCCAGGGATATTCAATTTTG
>NW_016928199.1:0-254 GCF_001483705.2 Eufriesea mexicana
ATCTCCATCCATCCATGCATCCATACATATATACATCCATCCATTCATTCATCCATACATCCAGCCACACATACATCCATTCTTCCGCACATCCATTCATCCGTACATCCGTCCATCCATACATCCATCCATTCATACGGCCATCAATCCATACATTCACCCATCCATACACCCATCCTCCTATACATCCGTCCAGCCATACAACCACCCATCCTTACATCCATCGATCCATTCATCTATCCATCCACACATCC
>NW_016928200.1:0-602 GCF_001483705.2 Eufriesea mexicana
GACCCAAATGTCTAAGCCATTCTATCGTAACCTAACCAAACGTATGCTGTCCGAACACAGCCTTACATATCCTGACGTACCGATACCACTATTTCTGGCCTCCCCAGCCCCAAGTAGAGCGTTTTGGAGCACAGTAGATGTCAGCAATCCAACGAATACCCGTGTAGAGCACAAAAGTCATAGCTATCCTGTCCTAACCTAACCAAACGTAACATAAGCAAACGCAACCTAACTGTGTCTAACATGCCGAGACCAACACTGCTGGCCTTCCCAGGGCCGAGCAGAATATACTAGAGCACAATGAAGCGCAGAAATCCACCGAACAGCAGTGTACAGTACGAAAGTTAAAGCTGTCCTGATCAAACTTAACCTAACCTAACCTAACCTAACCATACATAACCAAACTCAAACCGACGTGCCACGTCATCTCTTGCTCGACTTGACGGAGTCGAGCGGAGTATGGTAGAGCAATGTAAAGAGCGGGCATCCTTCGAATAGCAGACAGCAGGGTATAGGTCAAAAGTCGAACTCATAACCATTCCTTCCGTACCTAACACAACGAAACTTAGCCTAACACAAACTAACGTGCCGGAATTATTATT
>NW_016928201.1:0-10582 GCF_001483705.2 Eufriesea mexicana
ACACTTCGGTTCTATGGATTTTCGCTCTCTACACCCCATTAACATGTTCTGCTTGACTCTGGGAAGGCAAGCAATGGCAGCCGCGTCACGTTAGGTTGACCTATGTTACGTTTGGTTTTGTTACGATTGGTTAGGTTAGGAGGGGCTAGCTAAGACTTTTGTGCTATGCACTGCAATGCGGTTGATTTCTACGGACTACTGTGCTCTAGCATATTCTGCTTGTCTCTGCGGAGGCCAGCAATAGTAGCTTCGGCACGTTAGATTGAGCTACGTTATGTTTGGCTGTGTTACGTTTGGTTAGGTTTGGAAAGGGTAGATGTGGCTTTTGTGCTATACGTTGCTGTGAGGAGGATTTCTGCGCTCTACTGTGCTCTAGTATGGTCTGCTTGGCCCTGGGGATACCACCAATTGTGGTCTCGGCACGTTAAATTTAGTAATCCACCGTTCGGTTAGGCTACGTTAGTTTCGGTAAGCTTTGGCTGGCTTTGACTTTCGTGGTATACACTGATATTCGGTGGATTTCTGCGCTCTACTGTCCTCTGCTCGGCTCGGGGAAGGCTAGCAGTAGCAGCCGCGGCTACTTAGGTCGTGTTATGTTACGTTTGCGTATGCTGCGATTGGTTAAATTTGTAAAGGATAGCTTTGACTTTTGTGATATGCACTTTTATTCGGTTTAATTCTGAGTCCTGCCGTGCTCTAATATATTCAGCTTGGCTCCGGGACAGCCACAAATAGTGGTCTCGACACGTTACGCTGGGTTGGGCTACGTTTGAATATGTTATGCTAGGACAGGCTAGGTTTGGTTATCATTGACTTTTTTGCTTTATGCTGCAATGTGGCCGTCTTCTGCGCTGTGCTGTGCTCCATTATATCCTCCTTGGCTCTGTAGTGGTCTGCAATAGTGGTGTAAGTCGGCCAGGTGGAGTTAGGCACCCTTGGTTATGTTATGTTTGGTTGGGTTAAGCTAAGACAACGTTGACCTGTGTGCTAAACACTGCTATTCTACTGCTACTCTGATCTAATATGCTCTGCCTTGCTCTTGCGACCAGAAATAGTCGCCGCGACACGTTAGGCAATGTTAGGTTACGCTTGGTCGGGTTATGTTTCTTTGGTTATATTAGGTTTGCTCGGTCTCTGTTGAGATATCTTTGACTTTTGTGATGTACACTGAGATGCGGTCGACTCCTGCGCTCTATTGTGCTCCAGTATGTCATGCTTGGCTCTGTGGATGCCACTAATAGTGGTCTCGGCACGTTATGTTGAGATATGCTACGTTTGGTCAGGTTATGTTCGATTTGGTTAGGTTTGAATCGCTTCGTCTCTTCCGCTATACACGGCGATCCTATGGATTACTGCGCTCCACTCTCCTCTAATATGCTCTGCTTGCCTGTGTGGAGGAAAGCTATAATGGTAGCGGCAATTTCGGTTGAGTTAGATTACGTTTGGTTGGTATACGTTATCTTGTGTTAGGTTAGGATAGCTTCGACTATTGCGCTCAACACTGCTATTCTATGGACTTCTGCGCTTTACTGTTCTTTATCATATTCTGCTTGTCTCTGAGGTCGCCTACAAAACTGGTATCGGCACGTTTTGTTGGCCTAGGCTACGTTAGGTTGTGTTACTGAAGTTCTGGTTTGGTTAGTATATCTGTGACTTCTGTGCTTTACGCAGTACCGCCGCGGTTTTCTGCGCTCTACTGCGCTCTAGACTGATCCGCTTGACTCTGCGGATGTCAGCAATAATCGTACAGGGCGGTTAGGTTGAGTCAGATCACGTTCGGATACGTTACGTTTGGTTAGGTTAGGATAAGATAACTTTGACTTTTGTGCTGTAAACTGCTATTCGGTGGATTTCTGCCCTCTACTGTGCTCTAGTATGTTCTGCTTTGCTTTGGGGCGTTCAGCAGTAGTGGTCTCGGCACGTTAGTGTGGGTATATCTACGTCTGCTTATGTTACGTTTTGTTGGGTTAGGATGGAGTAGCTTAGACTTTTGTGCCGTACGCTGCAATTCGATGGATTTCTTCCATCTACTGTGCTCTAATATGTTCTGCTTAGCTCTGGGGCGGCCCTTAATAGACGTCTCGACACGTTAGTTTGAGTTAGGTTACGTTTCGTTGGGTAAGGTTACGAGCGTTTGGTAAGCGTTTCTTCCATTTTCGTGCCGTACTCTGCTATACGGAGGTTCTCCGCGCTCTACATTGCTCTACTATACTCCTTCCGACTCTGGGGTGGCGAGCAGTAGTGGTCGTGGCACGTTTATGTCTGTTATACTGCGTTCGGTTAGGTTAGGCTAGGTCAGGATAGGCTAGGGTATGCACGGCTTTTGCGCTACGCAATGCAATGCGGTGTATTTCTGCTCTCTACTGTGCTATAGTAGATTTCGCTTGTCTCTGTGGAGGCCAGGAATAGTGGTATCGTCATTTTAGGTTTAGTTGTGTTACGTTTGTATTTGTTACTTTTGGCTAGGTTTGAAAAGGCAGCTTCGAATTTTGTGCTGTACACTGCTATTCAATTGACTCCTGCTCCCTAATATGTTCTAATAGGCTTCCCTTGGCCACACAGGGGCCATCAATAGCGGCCGTGGTACGTTATGTTTGGATAGAGGACGTTTGTGTAGGTTAGGTTGAGCCATGTTGGGTTAGGGCATCTATGACTTTTGTGCTATACAATGCATTGCGGTGGATTTCTGCGTTATACTCAGCTTTAGTATCTTCTACTTGGCTTTGGCGAGGCCAGCAATAGTGTCCTCGGCACGATATTAAGAGTTGTGTTACGCTGGGTTATGTCACGCATGGTTAGGTTAGGATACTCCAGCCTTGACTTTCGTGATGTACATTGCTGTTCGTTGCATTTCTGCTATCTACTGTGCTCTAATAAGTTCTGCTTGGACCTGTGGTGTCCAGAAATAGTGGCCCCATCGCGTTATGTTGAGTTACACTACGTTTGGTTTGGTTAGGCTAGGTCAGCTTAGGTCAGGATATGTTTGACTTTTACGGTACAGACTGTTATGCGGTGGACTTCTGCACTCTGCTGTTCCGTAGTATGTTCTGCTTGGCGCAGGAGAGGCCAGCAATAGTGGTCTCTACAAGTTAGTGTGAGATGTGCTACGTTTGGTTATGTTATGTTTGCTGAGGTTAGGTCAGGATAGATTATACGTTTGTGCCTTGCACTGCCATCTACGGGTTTCTGCGCTCTACTGTGCTCGAATATTTTCTGCTTGGCTCTTGGGAGACCGGAAACAGTGGTCTCGGAACGTTATGTCGGGTTATGTTATGCTTGGTTAGGTTGGATTAGGTCAGGTTAGGTTAGCATCACTTCGACTTCTGTGCTGTACACTGCTATTCGGTCGATTTCTGCGCTCTGCATCTCTCCACTATACTCTGCTTTGCTCTGGTGCGACCAGCAGAAGTGGCCGCGGCGCGTTAGGTAGACTTAGGTTACGTTTGGTTAGGTAAGGTTTGTTTGGGTTAGGGTGGGGTATGTTCGACTTTCGTGGTGTGCACTGAAATGCGGGGGATTGCTGCGCTCTACTGTGCTCTAGTATGTTCCGCTTGGATGTGGGGAGGCCAGTAATTGTTGCCTCGCAATGTTTGGTTCAGATGGCCTACGTTTGATTAGGTTATGTTTACTAGGGTTAAGTCTGCTTAGCTTCGACTCTTCTGCTACACACTGCGATTCTACGCGTTTCTGCTCCCAACTAACCTCTAATATGCTCTGCTTGTCTCTGCGGAGGCCAGCAATAGTGTACGCGCCGCATAAGTTTGGGTTACGTTACGATTGGTTCCGTCAAGGTTGGTATGGTTAGGCGGGGCTAGCTGGGTTTCTTGCGCTGTACACCGCTATTGGGCGGGATTTTGCATCCTACTGTGCTCCAATATGCTCTGCTTGGGTCAGGTAGGGCCAGCAATAGTGGTATCGGCACGCTACGTTCAGATAGGCTGCGATACGTTAGGTTATGTTAGGTCAGGTTAAGTTAGGGTATCATTGACTTTTGTGTCGTACACAGCAGTGCAGCGGGTTTGTGCTCTCTGCTGTGCCCTAGTACATTCTGCGTGGCTCTGTAGAGGTCGGCAATGGCTGTCTAAGCACGTTAGATTGAGTTAGGTCACGTTCTGTTATGTTAGGTTTGGTTCGGTTAGGGCATGACAGAATTGACTTTTCTGCTGTACACAGCTATTCGGTGGACTTATGGGCTCTACGGTGCTCTAATATGCTCTGCTTGGCACTTGGGGTCCAGCAATAGTTGTATCGGCGCGTTAGGTTGAGCTAAGTTACGTTTGGCTAGGTTACGCTTGCTTGGGTTAGGTATTGATAGCCATGACTTTCTTGGCACAGACTATTTCTCGGTGGATTTCTGCGCACTACTCAGCTCTACTATACTCTGCTAGACAATGTGGAGGCCAGCAATTGTGGCCTGGGCACGATAGGTTCAGTTGGGTTACATTCGGTTAGGTTAAGGTGGTCTGGGGTAGGTTAGGGTACCCTTGACTCTTCTGCTATACATTGACATCGTTTAGACTTCTGCGATACACTCCTTTTTAATATGCTCTGCTTGGCGGTGGGGATTTTGGCAATAGGGGTCGCTGCACGTTAGGTTGTGTTAGGGTACGTTTGGTTTTGTTCCGGTTGGCTAGGATATTAGGGGATAACCTTAACTTTTGCGCTCTACACTGCCATTCGGCGGGTTTCTTCACTCTACTGAGCTCTGGTGAAGTCTGCTTGGATCTGCGGGGGTTAGCAAAAGCGGTGTGGAGCTGTTAGGTGGAGTTAAGTTACGTTTGGATATGCTACGTTTTGTTATGTTGGGCTGGGACAGCTTTGTCTTTTGTGCTATGCACTGCTATTCGGTGGATTTCTACTCTCTACTGTGATCTAATGTGCTCTGTTCGGCTTTGCGGATGCGAGTAATAGTGGTATCGTCACGCTAGTTTGCGGTATGGTATGTTTGGGTAGGTTACGTTTGTTTGGGTTAGGTTTAGACAGCCTTGACTTTTGCACCATACACTACTATTCGGTCGATTCCTGCGTTCAGCATTGCTATGCTGTACTCTGCTTGGCTCCCGTGAGGCCAGGGATAGTGGTCGTGGCACGTTACGCTGAGTCAGGTTATTGGCGGTCAGGTTGGGATAGGAAGAGTTTGATCAGGGCAGCTTTGACTTTTGTGATACACACTGCTTTTCGGTGAATTTCAGTGCTCTACTCCGCTGTAGTATGTTCCGCTGGTCTGTTTGAAAGACAGCATTAGTGGTCTCAGCACGTTAGTTAGAGACAGATTACGTTTGGTTATGTTACACCAGGTTACGTTAGTACAGGGTAGATTTGACTTTTATGATATACGCTGCTATACTGTGGATTTCTGCGCTATAAATTGCTCTAACCTTCTCTGCTTCGCTCTGTGAAGGCCATCAATGGTAGTCTCGGCACGTTTCGTAGAGTTAGGCTACGTTTGCTTGGGTTATATTAGGGCAGGAGAGGTTAGGATATCTTTGACTTTTGTGCTATGCACAGCTACT
The DNA here is from genome assembly GCF_001483705.2 of Eufriesea mexicana. Taxonomy (NCBI): domain Eukaryota; kingdom Metazoa; phylum Arthropoda; class Insecta; order Hymenoptera; family Apidae; genus Eufriesea; species Eufriesea mexicana. Next base: position 5,514 of record NW_016928201.1, read on the forward strand.
CTATGGACTTCTGCGCTCTTCTGTGCGCTATCACACTCTGCTTTTCTCCGTGGACTCCAGGAATAGGGTTCTCGGCAGGATAGCGTGAGTTATGTTACGTTTGGACAGGTTTGGTTAGGTTTGATTTGACATTTGTGATATACACTTCCGCTCGAAATGTTTCAGGGTTCCACACGGCTCCGCCATACTCTGCTTAGCTTTCGTCAGGCCAGCAATAGCGGTCGTGGCACGTAAGGTTGGGTTACGTTACATCTGCTTAAGTTACGTTTGGTTAGGTTTGGAGAGAAGTGGGTTTGTCTTTTGTGGGACGTTCCGCTCTTCGGTGGACATCAGCGCTCTGCTGTGCTCGAATTTGCTACGCTTGGCGCTGGCTGACCAGTAATACTGGTCTCGGCACGTTAGGTCGTGTTGGTCTGTGTTTGGTTAGGTTACGTTTGGTTAGGTTAAGACAGGGTAACTTTAACTTCTGTGCCACACACTGGTATTCGGTGGATTTCTGCACTTTACTGTGCTCTAATATACCCTGCTTGCGCTGTGGATGCCAGTAATAGTAGTCTCGACACGTTAGTTTTTGCTGAGGTACGTTTGGTTAAGGTATGTTTGCTTGGGTTATGCGTGGATATCACTCACTCTCATGGTATACACTGTTGGTCGGTGCATTTTTGCGATCTTCTATGCTCTACTATACACTGCTGGGCACTGGAGAGTCCAGCGATAGTGGCCGCGGTCGGCTATGTTAAGTCAGGCTACGGTTGGTTCGGTTATATTTGTTTGCGTTAGGCTTGAGTGGCTTTGACTTTTCTGGTATACACTGCGTTTCTATGGATTTCAGCACCCAAATCTCCCCTAATATACTCTGCTCGACTCCACGGAGGCCAGCTATAGTTGTCGCGGCTCGTTATGTTGAGTAACATTGCGTACGGCTACGTTAGGTTACGTTGCGTTTGGTTACGGCTTCGTTGACTTTTGTGCCACATGCTGCCATTCTATGGGCTACTGCGCTTATCTGGGCACTGTCACACTCTGCTCGTCTCTGTGGACGCCAGGAATAATGCTCTAGGCACGGTGGGTTGAGATATGTTACGTTTGGCTAGGCTATATTTGGTCAGGCTTGGTTAAGGAAGCTTTGACTACTGTGCTATACACTGCCATTCGGACGACTTCAGCGTCCTACATTGCTCTGCTATACGCTGCTTAGCCCACGTGAGGCCATCAATAGCGGTCGTGCATATCAGGTTGTCTTACTATACGCCAGCTAATATTACGTTTGGATTGGTTAGGATAAGGTAGCTATGAGTTTTGTGACATAAACTGCCATTCGCTGAATTTCTGCTCTCTACATTGCTCTAATATGCGCAGCGTGGCAGCGGGGAGGCCAGCATTAGTGGTATCGGCACATTGGGTTGATATATGTTACGTTTGGTGTGGTAAGGTTATGTTGGGTTCGGTTAGGATAGCTTTGGCTTACGTGGTATAGACTGTTGTTCGGCGGATTTCTGCGCCCTACTGTGTTGCAGTATGTTCTGCTTGACAGTGGCAAGGCCAGCAATAGTGGTCTCAACACGTTAGGTTGAGACCGATTACGTATGTTTATGTTACGTTTGGTCAGGTCAGGATAGGACAGCTTCGACTTTTGTCCTATGCACTGCCATACGGCTGATTTCTACGCTATACTGTGCTCTAATACGTTCTGCCTGATACTGAGGTTGCCATAAATATTGTCGTCCGCACGTTGTGTAAAGTTACGTTACGTTTGGCATGGCTAGGATTGACTAGGTTTATCCAGGGTAGCATTGACCTTTGTGCTATGCACTGCTAGTCGGTCGATTCCTGCGCTCTACTGATAGCCTCTACTTGTCTCTGGCGAGCCAGCAACAATGGCCGCTGCACGTTACGTTGGGTTGAGCTTCGCTTCGTGGCGTTATGTTGGTCCGGGCTGAGACGGATATCTTCGACTTTTCTGCTGCACACTGCGATTCTATGGATTTCTGCGCTCCGCCCCCTCTAATATATTCTGCTTGACAATAGGGAGATCAGCAAAAGCGGTCGCGTCCCTTTGGGTTGACTTCTGTTACGTTTGTTAATGATACGATTAGTTAGCTTTGGATAGGGCAGCTTTGACTTATGTGATATACACTGCTATTCGGTGGATTCCTGCGCTCTACTGTGCTCTAGTGTAATCTGCTTGGCACTGTGGATGTCAGCAACTATGGTTTAGGCACGTCAGGTAGAGATAGGCTAAGTTCGGTTATGTTATGTTTGGCTTGGTTAGGCTAGTATAGCTTTGACATTTGTGCTGTACGCTGACATTCTGTGGATGCCGGCTCTCTGCTCTCTTCTTATATGCTCTTATATGCTCCTTTAATATGCTCTGCATGTCTCTGTGGATTGCAGCAATAGACGTCTCGTCACGTTAGATTTAGTTACGTCACGTTTGGTTACGTTACGTGTGGTTAGGTCAGGAGAGGCTATCTTCGGCTTTTGTACTATACACTGCTATTCCACGGCCTTCTACGCTCTGCTGTGCCTTAGTATGTTCTGCTTGGACCTTCAGAAGCCAGAGGTAATTATCTCGGCACGTCACGTTAAGTTAGACTGCGTTTGGTTAGTTTAGGTTAGGTCAGGCAGGTTTCGACATCTTTGACTCTTGCGCAATGCACTGAAATGCCGAGGATTTGTGCTCTCAACGGTTTTCCTGTATATTGTGCATGGTTCTGGGGATGCCAGCAGCAATGGTAACTCCACGTTTAGTTGAATTATGCTACGTATATTTATATTAGGTTTTGTCTGGTTAGGAGGGGATAGCTTCGACTTTTGCTCTACATACTGCTATTCGGTGAATTTCTGCGCCCCATATTGCTCTGATACGCACTGCTTGGCTCTCGGGGGGCCAGCAATAGTGCTCCCGCCACGTTAAGTTCGGTTAGGTTACGTTTGGTTAGGAGAGGTTGTGTTAGGTTCACTAAGGTTAGCTTTGACTTTCGTGATGAACACTGATACTCGGTGGCTTTCTGGGCATTGCTATGCTCTACTATATTCTGCTTGGCCCCGGGGCGGCCGACAACGGTGTTCTCGGCAGGTTGGTTTTTGCTGCGTTACGTTTGGATATGTGAATACTGGTTATGCTAAGGTAGGGTAGCTTTGACTTTTGTGCCATACGCTTCAATACGGTGGATTTCTGCGCTCTACTGCGCTCTAATATGTTCTGTTTTGCTCCGTGGAGGCCAACAAATGTGTTCTCGCCACGTCAGTTTGAATTGGGATACACTTTGTTGTGAAACGTTTGATTAGGCCAGGTCGGTGCAACTTTGTCTTTTGCGGTATGCGCTGCTGTTCGTTGGATCTCTTAGGTTAGGTTATATTTGGAGTGTTAGGTCTGGATAGATATGACTTTTGTGCTATACACTGCGAATCTATGGATTTCTGCACTCTAGTGTCCTCTAGTAAGCTCTGCTCAACTCTGGGGAGGCGAGCAATAGTGGTCGCGGTGCGACAGGTTGAATTATGCTGCGCTTCCTTTTGTTAGGATTGGACATTTCAGGAGAGGATAGCATTGACTTTTGTGCTGTACACTGCATTTCGGCAGACTTCTACGCTCTAATGTGCTCTAGTGTTTTCTACTTTGCTCTGGGGTGGCCAGTAATAGTGCCCTTGGCACGTTAGTTTGAGCTGTGCAACGTTCGGTCATGTTACGTTTGGTGAGGTTAGGATAGGGTAGCTTAGGCTCTTGTGTTATATACTGCTGTCCGCGGATTTCTGCGCTCTACTGCGTTCTAATATTTTCTGCTTAGCCCTGGGGGGGGGGGCAATAGTGATCTCGTCTCTTCAGATTGAGCTATGTTACGTATGATTAGGTTTGGTTATGTCAGTTAAGGTAAGGTTACCATCAACTTTTGTGCTATTCGCTGCAATGCGGCTGGTTACAGCGCAATACTGTGCTCTGGTGCATTATGCTTGTCTTTGTGGAGGACGGAAATGGTGGTCTCGCCATGTTAGGTTGAGCTAGACAACGTTTGGTTATGTCACGTATTTCTAGGTTAGTATAAGCTGCTCTGCCTTCTGTTCTTTACACTGTCTTTCGGTGGATTTCTGTGATCTAAAGTGCTCCACTGCATTCTGCTTTGCTGTGGGGGGGGGGCAGTGGTCGCGTTACGTCGTTTCTGGTTATGCTGCCTTTCGTTGGGTTGGATTAGGTCAGGTTAGGTTAGTGTATCTCAGGCTTTTGCGCAATTCACTGCATTGCGGTGGATTTCGGCTTCCTACTCTGCTCCTGTGCAATCCGCATGGCTCTGTCGAGGACAGCAATAGTGTTCTCGTCATGTTAGGCATTGTTATGCAACGTTTGTGTATGTTACGTTTGGTTAGGTTAGGACATGCTACTTCGACGTTTGTGCTATAAACTTAAATGCGGTGGATTCCTGCGCTCTACTGTGCTCTGGTAGATTCTGCTTGGCTCTGGAGAGGCCAGCAACGGTGTTCTCGTCACGATAGGATGAGTTACGTTACGTTCGTCTACGTTACGTTTGGTCAGGTTAGGGTAAGATAGCCCTGACTTTTGTGCTATACATTGCTATTTGGTGGATTTCTGCATTCTACTGCGCTCCAATACTTCGTTCTTCTCTTTGGTGTGACCAGCAATACTACCAGTTTTGGTAGGTTAGATTGTGACAGGTTATGTTACAATATCTTCGACCTTTGTGCAATTCTCAGCATTGCGGTAGATTTCTGAGCACCACTGTGCTCTAATACACTCAGCTTGTCCGTACAGAGGCCAGGAATGGTGCCTTCGTCATGATAGGTTGAGTTATGTTACGTTCGGCCAGGTTGGGATAGGCTACCTTGGCTTTCGTGCTTTTCACTGCATTCCGTAGATATCTGCGATATACTGCTCTCTACTACACTCTGCATGGTCCTGGTGATGCCAGGGGCTGTGGTCGCGGCACGGCATATTTAACTGTGCTATGTACGGGCAGTTTGGGTTAGGACAGGTTTGGTCAGGGTACCTTCGAGTTCTGCGCTGTACACTGCAATGCGCTGGATTTCTGCGCTTTACTGTGCGCTAGTATGAT
>NW_016928202.1:0-245 GCF_001483705.2 Eufriesea mexicana
CCAGGTCAGGTCAGGTCAGGTCAGGCCTGATCAGGTCAGGTCAGTCAGGTCAGGTCAGGTCAGACAGCACAGGTCAGGTCTGGTAAGGCCGGTTAAAGTCAGAACAGGTCAGGTCAGGTCATGTCAGGTCAGATCAAGTTAGATCAGGTCATGTCGGGTCAGGTCATGCCAGGTCAGGACAAGTCAGGTCAGGCCTGGTCAGTTCAGGTCAGTCAGGTCAAGTCAGGTCAGTCAGGACAGGTCAG
>NW_016928203.1:0-231 GCF_001483705.2 Eufriesea mexicana
GTCAATAAAATTGAACTATCCAGCCCGATTCTGCGGCATTGCTATGGCTATAGCAGGACAAAAGGATCTTCCCTCCTTACTTATACAAGGAAGTTGGCTCACCACGACATTAGTCGAAAATGTCAATAAAATTGAACTTTCCAGCCAGATTCAACTTCATTGCAATGGCTATAGCACGCCAAAAGGATCTTTCCTCCATACTTATGCAAGGAAGCTAGCTCACCACGATAT
>NW_016928203.1:301-856 GCF_001483705.2 Eufriesea mexicana
CCATTAGAATCAATCCTCCTTATATATGCGAGAAAGTTAACTCACCACGTTATTAGCAGAAAATGTCAATAAAATTGAATTTTCCATCCAGATACTATAGCATTGCAATGGCAATAGCACGCCAATAGAATCTTTCCTCCTAATTATGCAAGGAAGCTAGCCCACCACAATATTAGCTGAAAATGTGTATAAAATCGAAATTGCCAGGCACATTCCATATCATTTCAATGGATATAGCACGACAAAAGGATCTTTCCTCCATACTTATGCAAGGAAGCTAGCTCAAAGCTAGTTCACCACGATATAAGTCGAAAATGACAATAAAATGGAACTATCCAGCCTGATTCTGCAGCATTGCAATGGATATAGCTTGCCAATATAATCTTTCCTCCCTGTTTATGCAAGAAAGTTAGCTCACCACGGTGTTAGTCGAAAATGTCTATACAATTGATCTTTCCAGCCAGATTCTACAGCATTGCAATGGCTATGGCGGGCCAAAAGGATCTTCCCTGCTTACTTATGCAAGGAAGTCGGCTCACCACGATATTAGTCGAA
>NW_016928204.1:0-337 GCF_001483705.2 Eufriesea mexicana
ATCGCAAACGAACGCAACATACATTATACTCTCGTGTCGAGGACACGGGTGCTGGTCTCCCCAGAGCCATGTAGAGTATACTAGGGCAGAGTAGAACGCAGAAATCCTCCGCATTGTATTCTATAGCAGAGAAGTCAAAGATATCCTAACACAATGTTGCCTAGCTCAACCAAACCGAACGTACTCTAACACATCATAACGTGCAGCGACCACCATTGCAGGCCCCGGTGCCATGCAGTATGTAACAGAGAACAGTATCGCGGAGATATTGGCCGCACTGCACTGTACAGCACAAAAGTCTAATCTATCCCACCCTAACATAGCCAATCGTAACACA
>NW_016928205.1:0-268 GCF_001483705.2 Eufriesea mexicana
TGTGACGGAAGCTCGATTTAACCTCCCACGTACATTGTGCATCCCTTGTACTCTCATGCCTCAGAAGTTCGCGGTCACGTGACCTGTGGTTCTCCCGTACGAGGCGTTTAAATGTCCCGCTAGTTTTGCGCGATTTAACGCAGATCCGGAAGTCGCAGAAGGCTCAAATTTACAGGACAGGTGTCGCAAGCTGTGCTTTAAAGCTCAAGCGCAAGAAACTCGAGAAAGCTTCACCTGTCATTTTTTGCCACTGCCGAAAGCGTCTCTG
>NW_016928206.1:0-296 GCF_001483705.2 Eufriesea mexicana
GCATAAGTATGGAGGAAAGATCCTTTTGGCGTGCTACAGCCATTGCAATGCTGTAGAATCTGGCCGGAAAATTCAATTTTATTGACATTTTCGACTAATAGCGTGATGAGCCAACTTCCTTGCATAAGTAACGAGGAAAGATACTTTTGGCCTGCTATAGCCATTGCAGTGCAGCAGAATCGGGCTGGGAAGTTCAATTTTATTGATATTTTCGACTAATATCGTGGAGAGCCAACTTCCTTGCATAAGTATGGAGGAAAGATACTTCTGGCCTGCTATAGCCATTGCAATGCTGC
>NW_016928207.1:0-295 GCF_001483705.2 Eufriesea mexicana
CACCCATACATACATCCACACATCCACCCATCCATCCATCCATACATATATTCTTCCATACATACCCAGAACCATACTTCCATAAATGCGTCCATTCGTACGTCACCCCTTCGATACATTCATCCATCAATACATCCACCCATCCACACAACCACCCATCCATAAATCCACACATCCATACATCCATCGAACCATACATCCATCCATCCATACAAGCTCCCATCCATACACCCATCGATCCATACATCTATACATCCATATATCCATCCATCCATACATTCATGCATCCATACAT
>NW_016928208.1:0-4289 GCF_001483705.2 Eufriesea mexicana
ACGTAACGTGCCGAGACCACTATGGCTGGCCTCCCGAGAGTCGAGCAGAGTATAGAAGAGCAACTCAGAGCGCAGAAATCCACCGAATAGCAGTGTATAGCTCACAAGTGATAGCCATCCTAACCGAACTTAGCCTAATCTTGCCAAGCAAAACGTAACTCATCCCAATCGAACGTGCCACGACCACTATGGCGGGCCTGCACGTAGTCGAGCGGAACATATTACACCACAGCAGTTCTCGGAAATCCACTGAATTGCAGTGCATAGCACAAATGTTAAAGCTACTATTTCCTGCCCTTACCAAACGTAACGTAACCGAACGTAGCATAGCTCTATGTTACGTGCCTAGACCACTATTGCTGCCATCTCCAGGGAAAAGAAGTCTATACTAGGACACAGTAGAGCGCAGAAATCCGCCGCACTGACGTGTAAAGCACAAAGGTCGAAGATATCCTAACCTCACCAGACATAACTAAACTTAACCAAACGTATCCTAACTCTACCTAACGTGCCGAGACCACAATTTCTGGCCTCACCAGCGTGAGATGGAGCATATTAGAGCACTGTGCAGCGCAGATATTCACAGACTAGCAGTGTAGAGTACAGAAGTCTTAGCTGTTCTGTCCCCACCTAACCAAACGGAACATAACCAAACGCAACATAACTCAGACTATCGTGCCGACACCAATAATGCTGTCCTGCACATAGCCAAGCAGAATATACTATAGCACAGTAGAGCGCAGGAGTTGACCGAATAGGTGTGTATTGCACAAATGTCAAAGCAATCCTAATCGAACTTGACCTAACCTGTCCTAGCCAGAAGTAACGTAACCAATCCTATCGTGCCGCGTTCGCCTTGCTGGGCTCCCCAGAGCCAAGCAGAGTATAGTAGTGCAGTGAAGAGCGTAGGAAGCAACCGACCATCAGCGTATAGCGAGAAAGTCTAAGTTACCTTATCCCAAACTAATCAAAACGTAACCAAATGTAACACAACCCAACCTAACGTGCCGAGAGCACTTTTGCCAGCCTCCACAACGCCATGCAGAGCATACTAGTGGAGAGTAGAGAACAGAGGTCCACAGGATGGCAGAGTATAGCACGAAAGTCGATGATAGCCTAACCAAACGTTAACAAACTTAACCAAACCATACGTAACATAACATAAACTAACGTGGAGATACTGCTACTTCTGGCCGCCCGAGAGCGGAGCAGAGCATAGTACAGCTACGTAGAGCGCAGGAATCCACCGAATAACAGTGTATAGCACAAATTTCAAAGCCGCCCTAACCAAAGTTAACCGTACCTAACATAACCAAGCGTAACCTAACTCAGCCAAACCTGCCACGAACGCCATTGCTGGCCACCCGAGAGACAAGCAGCTGCTAGTAGAGCAACGCGGTGCACAGATATCTTCCGAATAGCAGCGTAATGCACAAAAGACAAAGCTAACCCGACCGGACATATCCAAACATTGGCAAACCAAGCGTAACGTAACTCAACCTAGCCCGCCGAGACCGCCATTGCTGGCCTCGCCAGATCCAAGCAGAAAAAACTGCATCACACTAGTGCGCAGAAATTCAACGTGTAGAAGCGTATGCCACGTAAGTCAGATCTATCCAAACCTAACCCAAGCTAACGTAACGTTGCCAAACGTAACCGAACTCAAACGAACGGGCCGAGACAACTATTAATGGCATCCCTAGTGTCGAGCAGAGTACAGTAGAACAACGTAGAGTGTAAAAATACGACGAATAGCAGTGTATAGCACAAGAGTCAAAGATATCCTCTCCTACCCTATCCAAACGTTGTATAAACAATCGTAACCTATCCTATCCAGGAGTGCCCCAAATGGCAGTCTATACCACGAAAGTCAAAGCAATCTAAACCTTACACAAACTAACATAACCTCGCCGGACGTAGCCTAACTGAAACAAACGTGCAGAGACCAACACTAATGTCCTCCCCAGGGACGAGCAGAGTGCAGTAGAATAATGTAGAGCGTAGAAATCCTCCGAACAGCGGTGTGTAACACAAAAGCCAAAGCTATCCTGTCCTAACATAACCAAACGTAACATAAGCGGAAGTAACGTAACACAAACTGACGTGCCACGACCGCTATTGCTGGCATCACGACAGCTAAGTAGAGCACAGCAGAGCAACGTAGATCGCTGGAATCGTCCGAATAGCAGTATGCAGCACAAATGTCAAGGCAATCCGTATCAAACCCGACCAAACCTAACACAAACAAACGTAACATATCTCAACGTGCCGAGAGCACTGTCCCTGGCGTACACAGAGACAAGCAGAGTACGATAGCGCTGAGAAGATCGCAGAAGTCCATAGAATAGCAGAGTGTAGCACAAAAGTCAAAACTAACTTAACCAAACCTAGCCAAACGTAAAATAGCCGATCGCAGCTGAACACAAACTGAAGTGCCGAGACCACTTCTGTTGACATACCCATAGCCATGCAGTATATACTAGAGCACACCAGAGCGCAGAAATTCAGCGTGTAGCGGTGTATGGCACAAAAGTCAAAGCTATCCTTTCCTAACCTAACAAAACATAACGTAACCAAGCGGAACATAACTGTTCCTTACCTGACGCGACCGGTACTTCTGGCCTCCACAAAGCCAAGTAGTGCATAATATAAGAGTAGAGCGCATATGTCCATAGAGTCGCAGTGTACAGCAGAAAAGTCGAAGTTATCCAAACCTAAACTCATCTAACGTAACCCAACCAAACGTATCCTATCTCAACCTGTTGTGCGGAGACCACAAATACTGTCTTCCGCATGGCCAAGCAGATCGTACTAGAGCACAGTGGAGCTTAGTAATTTACCCAAGTGCAGTGTATACCACGAAAGCCAAATCTATAAAAAACTAACCAACACAAAGCTAGCTTAACCAAACGTAACCTAACTCAAAGTGACAGGCCGAGACAACTATTACTGTCCTCACGAGAGCTGAGCGGAGTTTAGCGAAGTAATGGAGAACGCTGAAATCGCCCGCATACCACTGTATAGTAGAAAAGTCAACGCCACCCTATGAAAGCCTAGTCAAACGTATCGTAACGAAGCTTATCATAACTCATCCCAACGCGCCGGGAGCACTATTCCTGGCTTCCACAGAGAAAAGCGGGTTGCGGCAGCGCACAGTGGAGCGCGGAAGTCCACAGAATAGCAGCGTATAGCACAAAAGCCTGGGGTTCTCTGGCCAAACCTAGCATAAACTAACCTAACCAGACGTAGCATGGCTCAGCATAACGTGCGGCGACCGCCATTGCTGGCCGTCGTAGAGCCCAGCAGAGCATATTGGAGCACATTAGAGCGCAGAAATCCACCGAACAGCAGCGTACAGCACATAAGTCAAAGTGTCCTATCCTTACCTGGCCCAACGTAATAAAGCCAACCGGTGTCTAACACAACCAAACACGACGGGGCCACTATTGCTGGCCTTCACGGAGACAAACAGAATTTACCAGGGCATAGTGCGGTGCAGGGACCCACCGCATCGCAGCGAATAGCACAAAAGCCGTAGATGCTGCAGCATATGCTGACCTAACCGAAACCAACCGAACGAACCATATCACAACATAATTTGCAGCGAACGCTGCCCCTGTCCTCCCCATAGTCTAACAGAATGTGGTACAGCTCAGTAGATCTCAGAAATACACTGAATGACAGTGTATAGCACTAAAGTCAGAGATATCCTAGCCAAATTTCCCACAACCTAACCTAACAAAACGTATCCTAACTCGAACTAACGTGCCCCCAGAGCCGATCAGAGTGTAGCAGATCAGTGTAGAGCGCAGGGATTCATCGAATAGCTGTGCCTGTTACAGAAGTCTAGGATATCCTAACATAACCTGGCCTAACCTAACCTAACCAAACGCAGCATAACTGCATATAACATGCCGTGCCAACTGCTGCTGGCATCCCCACAACCAAGCAGAATACTGTTGAGCACAGTAGTTCACAGACATCCGCCGAATAACAGTGTATAGCACGAAAGTCGAAGCAATCCTAACCACACGTAGCCCAACCTATCCTAACCAAACGTAACCTAACTAAAAGTAGCGTGCCACGAACGCTATAGCGCTACTCACCAGCATCGCGCAGAGTACAGCAGAGCAATGCAGGGCGCAGAAATCCCCCGAATAGCAGTGTATCGCGCAAAGGTCAAAGAAATCCTAACCATGCCATCCTAACTTTCCCTAACGAAACGTATCATGACTCAACCAAACGTACCAATACCACTATCATAGGCCCATCCACAGCCAAGCAGAATG
>NW_016928209.1:0-474 GCF_001483705.2 Eufriesea mexicana
TACGCTCTACTCTGTTATAGTATGCGCTGCTCGGCTCTGTGGATGCCAGATATAGTGTCATTGACACGTTATGTAGAAATAGGGTACGTTTGGTTAGGCCACGTTAGCTTTGGTTAGTTTCGGGTTTCGTCGACCTTTGTGCTGTACACTGCTATTCTACGGATTTCTGCGCTCTAATCTCCTCTATTATACTCCGCTTGGCTCTCTGGAGGACAGCAATACAGCGCGCGGCACGTTAAGTGGAGCTAGATTACTTTCGGTTTGGTTAGGTCATATTGGGTTAGGATAGCTTTGACATATGTGCTCAACACTGATATTGTACGGATTCCCGTGCTCTCCTGTGCTCAGTCATATTCTGCTTGCCTCTAGCGAAGCCAGCAATGGTGGTTTCGGCACGCAACGTTGGGACATGTTACGCATGGCTTGGCTATGGTCGTTCAGGATTGGTTAGCATAGCTTTGGCTTTTGTGCCAT
>NW_016928210.1:0-585 GCF_001483705.2 Eufriesea mexicana
CGCTACTCTCGTCCACTGCGTTCTGCTCGACACTGGGGCGGCCAGCAATTGAAGTCTTGTCACGTATGGTTTATTTACGTTACGTTTGATTACGTCAAGCTTGGTTAGGTTAGGATGGTATAGCTTTGACTTTCGTGCTGTGCAATCCCTTTCGGTGGATTTCTGCGCTCTACTGTTCTCCTGTATATCCTGCTTGGCACCTGCAATAGTGGTCGTGGAACGTCAGGTTGAGATATGTTGCGAGTGGTATTGTTACTATAGGTTATGTTAGGATATGATTGCCTTGATATTTTTGCCACACACTGCTATTCGGTGGATTTCGGCGCTCTACTATGCTCTACAACATTCTGCTTGTCCCTGTGTATGCCAGCAGTAGTGGTCTCGGTACGTTGGGATGAGTGGGGATGCTTTTGGTTACGTTAGGTTTGGTCAGGTTGGGATAGTATTGCTTTGACCTTTGTGCTTTATACTACTTCTCCGTGGATATCGGCGCTCTGCTTTTTTCCAGTTTATTGTGCTTGTCTATGTAGACTCCACCAATTATGGTCTAGGCACGATAGGCCGAGATATGTTGCGATCGGTTAC
>NW_016928211.1:0-1008 GCF_001483705.2 Eufriesea mexicana
TATAAATAAGGAGGAAATATTCTATTGGCCAGCTATAGCCATTGCAATTCTGTATTGCCTGGACGGAGAATCCAATTTTCTTGTCATTTTCGACTTATATCGTGGTGGGCTGGCGTCCTTGCATAAATAAGGAGGAAATATTCTATTGGCCAGCTATAGCCATTGCAATTCTGTATTGCCTGGATGGAAAATCCAATTTTCTTGTCATTTTCGACTTATATCGTGGTGGGCTGGCGTCCTTGCATAAATAAGGAGGAAAGATTCTATTGACGCGCTACAGCCGTTGCAATACTGTAGAATATGTACGGAATATTTAATCTTACTGACATTTTCGGCTAATATCGTGGTGAACTAACTTTCTTGTATATGTAAGTGGTAAAGATTCTACTGGCGAGCTATAGCTATTGCAGTGCTATAGAATCAGGGTGGAAAATTGAATTTTATTGACACGTTCGGCTAATATCGTGGTGAGCTTACTTTCATCGATAAATAAGGAAGAAAGATTATATTGGCGTGCTATAGCCATTGCAGTGATATAGAATCTGCCTGGAATATTTAATGTTATTGACATTTTCCATTAATATCGTGATGAGCTAACTTTCTTGCATAAATAAGGAGGAAAGATTCTATTGGTACGCTGTACCCAATGCAGTGCTGCAGAATCTGGCTGGAAAATTTAATTTTATTGACATTTTCGACCAATATTGTCGTGAGCTGGCGTCCTTGCATAAATAAGGAGGAAAGATTCTATTGGCGCGCTACAGCCGTTGCAATACTGTAGAACATGTACGGAATATTCAATCTTACTGACATTTTCGATTAGTATCGCGGTGCCCTAACTTGCATGCATAAATATGGAGGAAAGATTCTATTGTCGTGCTATGACAGTTGCAGTGCAATAGAAAAGTGCAATAGAAACTGGCTGGAAAATTAAATTTTATTGAAATTTTCCATTAATATCGTGTTGAGCTAGCTTTCTTGCATAAATAAGGACGAAAGACTCTATTG
>NW_016928212.1:0-768 GCF_001483705.2 Eufriesea mexicana
ATCCAATGGCAAGTACAGCCATCTTCTTGCCATAGAGTTGGTATATTCAAATTTTTTAATCTGCTATTGCTTGGTGAATAGATCGCCAGCCGCCTTCAATCCAATGGCAAGTACAGCCATCTTCTTGCCATAGAGTTGGTATATTCAAATTTTTTAATCTGTTATTGCTTGGTGAATAGATCGCCAGCCGCCTTCAATCCAATGGCGAGTACAGTCATCTTCTTGCCAAAGAACAGGGCTATTCAAAGTCTGCAATCTGTTATAGCTTGGTGAATAGTTCGCCTAACGCCTTCCATCCAATGGAAAGTAAATCCATCTACATGCCAGAGAATAGGTCTTTAAAAAATCTATTACCTTTTGTAGCATGGTGAATAGATCGCCTAACGCGTTCAGTCCACTGGCAAGTACAGCCATCAACTTGCCAGAGAATAAGTCTATTAAAAATCTATAATCTGTTATAGCTTGGATAATAGGTCGCCTCACGTCTGCAACCAATGGCAAGTACTGCCATCTACTTGACAGAGAATAGGTCTATTCAAAATCTATAACCTGTTATATCACGGTGAATAGATCGCCTAACGCGTTCAATCCAATGGCAAGTACAGCCATCAACTTGCCAGAGAATAAGTCTATTCAAAACCTATAAGCTGCCATAGCTTGGTGGCTAGATCGCCTAACGCCTGATCCTATGGCAAGTACAGCCATCTACTTGCCTGGGAATAAGTCTATTAAAAATCTATAATCTATTATAGCTAGGCGTATAGATCG
>NW_016928213.1:0-479 GCF_001483705.2 Eufriesea mexicana
CCTTACCTAATCTGACCTAAGCTAACCTAACCGAAAGCAGCATAACACAATATGACGTGCCACAGCCACTGCTCCTGGACTTCCAGAGCAACGCAGAGTGTAGTAGAGCCCAGTAGGTCGCAGAAATCTACCGAAAGACTGTGTATGGCACGATAGTCGGTGCCATTCTAGCAAAACTTGGCCTAACCTAACCTGACCGAGCGTAACCTAACCCAGCCTGACGAGCCACGACCACCGTCGCTCGCCTCCCACTGTCGAGCAGAGAATAGTAGAGCAATATAGAGTGCATGAATCCACCGAAAACCGAAATGCTGTGTATAGCACAAAAGTCAAAGCCATCCTTATCAAACTTAACCTAACCTAAACTAGCAGAACGTAACATATCGCAACCAAACGTGCCAGGACCGCTATTGCTCACCTCCGCAGAGACAAGCAGATGCTAGAAGAGCAATGCAGTGCGCTGACATCGACCGAATGGC
>NW_016928214.1:0-678 GCF_001483705.2 Eufriesea mexicana
CAGGAAAGGTAGCTCACCACGATATTAGTCGCAAATGACCATAAAATCGTGTTATCCAGCCACATTGTGTACCTTTGCTATGGCTATAGCACGCCAATAGAATATTTCGTCCATATTTATACATGAAGGTTCGGTGACCACGATGTTAGTAGAAAATGTCAATAAAATTATATTTTCCAGCCAGATTTTACAGCATTTCAATGGCTATAGCACGCCAGTAGAATCTTTCCTCCTTATATATGAAGGAAAGTTAGCCCACCACGATATTAGTCGAAAACGTCAATAATATTTAATTATCCAGCCAGATTCTACCAGCCAGATTCTATAGCATTTCAGATGCTATATTACGCCAATAGTATCTATCGTCCTTATTTATGCAAGAAAGTTTTGTCGCCACGATATTTGTCGAAAACCTGAATGAAATTGATTTTTCCAGCCGGACTGTATAGCATTGCAACAGCTACAGCACGCCAGTAGAATCTTTCCTCCTTATATACCCAAGAAAGCTAGATCGCCACGATATTAGTTGAAAATGACAATAAAATTGAATTTTCCATCCAGGCTCTATAGCATTGCAATGGCTTTACCCTGCCAATATAGTCTTTCCTCATTATGTATGCTTGAAAGCTAGCTCACCATGATATTGTAGGAACATGTCAATAAAAATGTATTTTCCAG
>NW_016928215.1:0-637 GCF_001483705.2 Eufriesea mexicana
ATCTTCTGGCAAGTAGAAGTCTGTACTCGCCATTGCATTGAAGTCGTTGGGCGACGTATTCACCAAGCTATATCAGATTATAGACTTTGAGTAGACCTACTCTCTGGCAAGTAGATGGCTGTATTTGCCATCGGATTGAAGGCGTTATGCCATGTATTCACCAAGCTACATCAGATTATAGATCTTGAATAGGCCTATTCTCTGGCAAGTAGACGGCTGCACTTGCCATTGGATTGAGGGCGTTAGGCGATCTATTCGCTAAGCTATAACAGGTTGCAGATTTTGAATAGACCTATTCTCTGGCAAGTAGATGGCTGTACTTGCCATTGGATTGAAGGCTTTAGGCGATCTATTCACCAAGATATAACATTTTATAGATTTTGAATAGACCAATTCTCTGGCAAGTTAATGGCTGTACTTGCCATTGGTTGAAGACGTTAGGCGACCTATACTCCAAGCTACAACAGATTATAGATTTTGAAAAGCCCTATTATCTAGCAAGTAGATGGCTGAACTTGCGATTGGGAAGAAGGCGTTATTCGTTCTATTCATAGAAATAGAGCAGGTTAAAGAATTTGACTTGACGTATTTTCTGGCAAGTAGAAGTCTGTACTCGCCATTGGATTGAAGTCGTTGG
>NW_016928215.1:808-1076 GCF_001483705.2 Eufriesea mexicana
TGCCATCGGTTTGAAGGCGTTAGGCGATCTATTCTCCATTCTATAACAGGTTATAGATTTTGAATTGACCTATTCTCTGGAAAGTAGATGCCTGTACTTGCCATTGGATTGAAGGCGTTAGGCGATCTATTCAAAAAGCTATAACAGGTTAATGATTATGAATATACCTATTCTCTGCCAAGTAGACGGCTGTACTTGCCATTGAATTGAAGGCGTTAGGCGATCTATTCACCAAGTTATAACGGGTTATAGATTTTGAATAGACCTA
>NW_016928216.1:0-1144 GCF_001483705.2 Eufriesea mexicana
TATATGCAAGAATGCTAGGTCACCACGATAGTAGTCGATAATGACAATAAAATTGAATTTTCCGGCCAGATTCTATAGGAGTGCCGTGACTATAGCACGCCGATAGTATATTTCACCCTTATTTATACAAGAAAGTTAGCTCACCTCGATATTAGTCGAAAAAGACGAAAAAGTCAATAAAATTGAATTTTCCAGCCAGGTACAGTAGGATTGCAGTGACTATTGTACGCCAGTAGAACCTTTCCTCCTTCTATATGCAAGAAAGCTAGGTCACCACGATAGTAGTCGATAATGATGTTAAAATTGAATTTTCCAGCAAGATTCTGTAGCATTACCATGGCTATAGCACACCAAGAGTATATATCACCCTTATTTATGCAAGAAAGTTAGTTCACCACGATATCAGTCGAAAAAGACAATAAAAATGAATTTTTCTTCCAGATTCTATAGCAGTGCAATGGCTATAGCACGCCAATAGTATGTTTCACCCTTATTTATGCAAGAAACTTAGTTCACCACGATATTAGTCGAAAGTGTCAATAAAAATGAAATTTCCAAACAGATTCTATAGCAGTGAAAGGGCTATAGCACGCCAATAGTATCATTTCTCATTATTTAGGCGGGAAAGGTAGCTCACCACGATATCAGTCGAAAATGTCCATAAAATCGAGTTTTCCAGCCAGATTCTGTAGCATTGCGGAGGATATATCGCGCCAATAGTATATTTCTTCAATAATTATGCAAGAAAGGTAGCTCACCACGATATTAGTCGAAATTGTCAGTAAAATTGAATTTTCAAACCAGGTTCTATAGCATTGAAATTGCTATAGCACGCCAATAGGATACTTCTTCCTTGTTCATGCAAGAATGTTAGCTCACAACGATACTAGCAATATTAGCCGAAAATCCCCAAGAAATTCAATTTTCCAGACAGATTCTATAGCATTGCAACGGCTGTAGCACGCCAATAGGATATTTCTTCCATAATTATGCAAGAAAGGTAGCTCACCACGATATTAGTCGAAATTGTCAGTAAAATTGAATTTTCCAACCAGGTTCTATAGCATTGAAAACATTGCATTGACTATAGTACGCCAGTTGAACCTTTCCTCCTTCTAGATGCAAGAAAGTTAGGTCACCACGA
>NW_016928217.1:0-14167 GCF_001483705.2 Eufriesea mexicana
TGTGCTGTACACTGCTATTCGGTGGACTGCGGCGCAGTACTGTCCTCTAGTACGTCCTGCTTGGCTCTGGGGAGAGCAGCAATTGCGTTCTCGGCACGATAGGTTTTGTTAGGTGACGTTTGTCTGTGTTCTGTTAGTTTCGGGTAGGTTTGGTTATCTGTGGCCATTCTGATATACACTGCGATTCTATTGATTCATGCATTCCACTCTCCTCTAACTTGTTCTGCTTGGCTCTGAGGAGGCCAGCAATAGTGGTCTCGGCACTGTACGTTGTGTTGAGGATACCATCGGTCAGACTGTGTTTGGACATGTTTGGCTAGGATAGCTCTAACTTTTTTACCGTACTCTGCAATTCGGTGGACTTCTGCACTGTATTACGAAGGGATGGCTCTGACTTTTGTGCTATACACTGCCATTCGTTGGCTTTTTGCGCTCTACTGTGCTCCTCTATACTCTCTTCGACTCCGGGTAGGCCATCAATTGTGGCCTCGGATGGTTATGTTGTGTTACGCTGCTTTCGGTAAGGTTACGCTTGGTTACGTCAGGAGAGGGTAGCTTTGACTTCTGTGCTATACGTTGCTATCCCGTGGATTTATGAACTCTGCTGCGATCTAATATTCCCTGCTTTGAGCCGGGAATCATTGAAACAGTTGCTGCGGCGCGTTAGGTAGTGTTATGTTACGTTTGGTTAGGTTAAGTTTGTTAGAGTGAGGTTAGGATATCGTTGACTTTCGCGCTATACACTGCCATTCTATGGACCCATACGATCCATTCTCCTGTAATAAGCCCTGCTTCGAGGTGGCGAGGCCAGCAATTGTGGGCTAGACACGTTAGGCTTGCATTGGTTACGTTTGACTATGGTAGGTTATACCAGGTTAGTTCAGGATATCTCCAACTTTTTAGCTATACACTGCTATTGTGGCGATTTCAACGTTCTACATTGCTCTGTCATACTCTGCATAGGTCTAGCGAGGCCAGCAATAGCTTTCGTGGCACGTCAGGTTCGCGTACGTTACATCTGCTTATGTTACGTTTGGTTAGGTTAGGATAGGATGACGTTGCCTTTTGAGATGTACACTGCTATTCGGTGAAATTCTGAGCACTTTGTTGCTCTACTATACGCTGCTCGACTTTGCGGAGGCCAGCAATTGCGGTCGTGGCACGGTAGTTTGTGATATGCTACTTTTGGTCTGGTTAGGTTAGGCTGCGTTTGGCTAGGATGCCTTTGACTTTTGTGTTGTGCACTGCTATCTCGTGGCTTTCTGCGCACTTATGTGCCCTTGTATATTCTGCTTTTCTCTGGAGGGGATGCCAGCTGTGGTGTTCTCGGCACGTTAGTCTGAGCTACGTTGCGTACGGTTATGTTACGTTTGGACAGGTTAGGATAGGATAGCTTCAACTTTTGGCCAGTACGCTGTTCT
This sequence comes from Eufriesea mexicana, assembly GCF_001483705.2. Classification (NCBI taxonomy): domain Eukaryota; kingdom Metazoa; phylum Arthropoda; class Insecta; order Hymenoptera; family Apidae; genus Eufriesea; species Eufriesea mexicana. The sequence continues at coordinate 1,422 of NW_016928217.1, forward strand.
TCGGTGAATTTCTGCGCTTTACGTTGCTCTACTATTCTCCGAACGCTAGGATGTGTCAAGTTACGTTTGATTGGGTTAGGTTACGTAGTGTTAGGTTAGGATAGCTTCGACCTTATGTGGGCGAGGATCACCGACCCAAAGTTGACTACATCCCAGGCCGAGCCTTCGCACTGCCTCTGGAGACGTGTGGCGACCGGGAGCAGCGGCTGTTCGACAGCTGCCTCAGGACCGGTTGCTTCCTGGTGTATTGAGGGTGAGCGAGATTCGTGCTGATTCCCAACCTGGGGAAGCCACCGGACACTCCGGAGGCATCCCGGCCGATATGTCTGCTCTACGAGGCGGGCAAGTTCTTCGAGCGCGCTCTTGCTGCCCGTCTCCGAGGACATTTAGCGAACGCGGGTCCCGATATCAGAGTCAGCCAGATCGGATTCCAGCAGGATCGGTCGACGATGGACGCGTTTATGAGCGTTCGTAACCTGTTGGAGTCTCCCGTTGACCGGGGCGGAATGGTGTTGTCGGTCGGCGTGGATATCGCCAACGCCTTCAACACGCCATCCGGTATGGCCTGTTATACCACAGAGATCCTCAACATATGATGGCGGTGATCGGTGACTGTTTTGCGGAGGGCTCGATTGAGTATCCTGGACGGTACCCGACCGTCGCGCGGGCGACGAACTGCGGTATGCCACAGGGATCGGTACTCGAGGCGAACCTCCGGGACCTCGCATGCCACGCCGTGTTGCGCACTCCTCTCCCAGCGGCCGGAGCCTGGCGTGTTAAGCGGACGACGCGCTGGTGATGGCCGCCGGGTCTAGTTGGGAGGAGGCCTCGCTGCGCGCGGAAAGCGGCGTCGCCCTCGTCGCGAATAGCATCCAGCGGCTGGGGCTGTGTATCTCCCGCAAGAAGAACCAGGCAATGTGGTTTTGCCTTCGGCACCACGAGAAGCCGCCCAAGTCCCTGATGCGCGTGGCGTACGCCGTGGCCGAGGTACGGTACAGGATGAAATACCTCGGTCTCGTTCTCGATAGCCACTGGAATTTCGACGAACATCTTCTCGTGCTGGAACCACGCCTGGTATGTATGGCGGGGGCGCTGTGTCGCCTGCCGCCCAGCCTGCGAGGTCCATACGGCAGGGTGCGCCGCCTATACACGGGAGTCGTTCGCTCGGTGGCACTCTACGGGGCTCCAATCTGAGCGAACGACCTGTTCGCCAGTCCGCGCAGTCTGGCGATTCTCCGGCGAGTCGCTCGCAGGATGGTCATCAGGGTCGTGCGCGATTACCGCACGATACACCTCGAGGCGGCGATGGTCCAGGCGGGTGTTCCGCCGTTAGAACAGCAAGCGGGGGGGGGCGTATCTACGGTCTCCTACACGCTGGCGGCGGCGGTCCTCCTGAAGAAGGGGCAGTTTCGTTGAGGCGAAGGGACCGACAGTCCTTGATGACCGCCTGGCGAGCTCGGCTGAGGAAGCCGAGCAGCCGGCGGCGCCGGGCGATCGAGGCTGTGCTCCACGTGCTGGATGCATGGGTGCGCAGCAGCAGCCGGCACACTTTCCGCCTGACACAGGTGCTAACCGGGCACGGGTGCTTCAGGGAGTACCTGTGTCGTATTGGGCGGGAACGTGAGACGAGGTGTCATCACTGTGGGGAATAGCGGGACACAGCGCAGCACAGGCTGGAGGAATGTCCGGCTTGGGCTTCCGAGCGCCGGGTACTTCGTCGCGTGTTTGGTCGGGACATTTCATTCTCCGTCGTCGTGTCGCGGATGACGGAGGGCTCAGGTGCGTGGCATGCGGTGACCTCCTTCTGCGATGCGGTTATGCTACAGAAGGAGGCTGCGGAGAGTGCCCGCGAGTGTAGTGCGTGCTACTCGCGCGTAGGGCGACGGAGGTTGCATGCGCGTCGCCGGAGGGCGGCGCGCGCACTGCCGGATGTGTTATCTCGTTAGACCTCCGCTGTCGCGAGCGACGCTGCAACTATGTCCGTGGGGACCGTCTCTCTCTCCCGTTGTAACCTAGGTGATGGTGACCTCTGGCAGACGGGTGGTGACCCGCCTGTTCGAAGTAACTTGGTCCGGGTGCACGGCGCCGCGTGGTGGTCGCACTGCGTCCGCCGGACGTCCGTGGGGACCGTCTCTCTCTCCCGTTGTAACCTGGGTGAGGGTGACCTCTGGCAGACGGGTGGTGACCCGCCTGTTCGAGGTAACTTGGTCCGGGTGCACGGCGCCGCGTGGTGGTTGCACTGCGTCCGCCGGGTGCGCGTTTGACGTGGTGCGGTGGTATGCGTGGTGTGTGAGCCTGTAAACGACCCGTCTCGCGCGCATGGACAAGGATGGATCGGGTGCGATATCCCGTCGCGCCGGGAGGGAACTACGGTGGTGTCGCGAGGGTGTCCTGGCAGTTGCGACGCCGCGAAATCCAGGGAGCTCCGAAATGTGAAGGACTGGCCATCGTGGCGGTTTTAGTGAATAAAAGTGCCGCGTAGCCCGTCCCCTCCCCCAGGGGGCCGGTTACATTTGGAATACTTCCCCCACGTGAAAAAAGGATTGCTTCGACCTTTTTGCTGCACACTCTGTAATAGTGGTCTAGGCTCGCTAAGTTGAGTTATGTTACGCTTGGTTGTGTTATGTTTGGTTTGGTTAGGCTAGGGTAGCTTTGAATCCTGTGCTGTACACTGTTATTGCTATGCATTGGCATTCTGTGGACCACAGCGCTTAATGCTCCTCTTATGTGCCGTGCTTGGCGTCGGGGAGGCCAACAACAGTAGTCTCGGAACGTTAGGCTCAGATAGGTTACGTTTGGCTAGGTTAGGTTAGCTTTGGTTAGGTTTGGATGACTTCGACTTTTCTGCTATACCCTGCTATTATATGGATATCTGCTCTCTGCTCTCCTCTATTATGCCCTGCTTGGCACTCTGGAGGCCAGCAATACTGGTCGCGGCAGGATAGGTTGAGTTAGATTACGTTTTGTTAGGTTGGGTTTCGCTGTATTAGGTTAGGATAGCTTTGACTTATGTTATTCAGTATATTCCAGCCCTCTACTGTGCTATACTCTAATCTGCGTTCCCTTTGGAAGCCAGCAATAATGGTCGCGGCACGTTATGTTTGGTTTTGCAATATCGGGTGGAATACGTTTCTTTGGGTTAGGTTTGTGTATCTTTGACTTTTCTGCTCTACACTGCTGTTCTACGGATTTCTGCGCTGTACTCCGCTCTAATAGGTTCTCCATGCCCTTGGGAAGGTCAGCAATTTTGGCAGCGGCACTTTCGGTTGGATCAAGAGACATTTGTTTAGGCCAGATTACGTTGGGTTCGGACGGTATAGCTATTACTTTTGCGCTACACGCTCTAATTCTATGGACTACTGTGCTCTACCGCACCCTATCATATTCTACTTGCCCCTGGGGAAGCCAGCAATAGGTTACTCTACGTTTGGTTAGGTTCGCTAAGGTCAGGTTTGGTAATGATCGCATTGACTTTTGTGCTGTAAACTGCTTTTCGTTGCATATATGCGGTCCTCTGCGATCTAATATTCCATGCTTGGCTATGTGTGTGGCCAGCAATAGTGGCCTCAATACGTTGGGCAGAGTCATGTTGCGTGTGTTTATGTTACGTTTGGTACTGTTGGGATAGATTAGCATTGACTTTTGTGCCCTACACTGGTATACAGTGGATTTCTGCGCTCTACTTTGCGTTATTATGAACTGCATTTGCATGGGAAGCCACTAATCGTGGTCTCGGTACGTTAGGTTGAGATAGGATACGTTCGGTAGGGCTATACTAGCTCTGGTTATGTTTGTATAGCTTCGATTTCTCTGCTATCGTCTAAGATTCTATGGATTTCTGCTTACACTCTCCTCTATTACGCTCTGCTTCGCTCTGCTGAGGCCAGAAATACTGGTCGTTGCACGTTAGCTTGAGATATGTAGCTTTTGGTTAGGTTAGGTTAGGTTGGATTATGTTAGGGTTGCTCTGATTTTTGTGCTCAACACTGATATTCTATGGACTTCTGTGCTCCACTGCGCTCCATCATATTCTGCTTGTCTCTGGGGAAGCCGGCGATAGTGGCCGCGATACGCTAGGTTTAGTTTTTCTACGTTAGGTTAGGTTAGTCCTGGTTAAGTTAGGATACCTTTGACTTCTGTACTATACAATGCTATTTGGCGGCCTTCTGCGCCCTGCTGTGCACTACTATAACCTGCTCGAATCGGGTGAGCCCAGCAACAGTGGTCGTGCCACGATAGGCTTTGTTAGGTCAAGATTGGTTTAGGTTACGTTTGTTCGGGTTAGGTTTGGATAGCTCTGACTCTCTTGGCAGAGACTGTTATTCGGTGGATTTCTGCACCCCACTCAACTCTACTGTACTCTGCTCGACACTGTGGAGGACAGCAACAGCGGTCGCTGCACGTTAGGTTGAGTTATGTTATGTTTGGTTATATCACGATTGGTTTCGTTAGGAGTGGATAGCTTTGACTTTTGTGCTACACACAGCTATTCTGTGGACTTCTGTGATCTATTGTGCTCTCAATCGCTCTGCTTCGCTCTGGGGAGGCCAGAAATTGTTGTTTCGTCTCGTTAAGCTTATTTGGTCTACGTATGGTTAAGTCAGGTAAGGACATGTAGGGCCTGGGTGCCTCTGACATTTGTGCTTTAGCCGCTATTTGGTGGATTTCTGCGCTGTACTGTGCCCTAGTGTATTCTGCTTCGCTATGGGTATTCCAGTAATAGTCGTCTCGGGTCGTTAGGTTAAGTTATGCTAAGTCTGCCTTTATTACGTGTGGATAGCTTAGGATTGGCTGGCTTCGACTTTTGTGCTATACACTGCCATTTGAAGGATTTCTACGCTCTGCATTGCTCTACTATACTCTGCTCTACTCTGGGGTGGCCAGTAATAGCGTTCTCTGCTGATTAGGTCGAGGTACGGTACGTTCGGTTATGTTATGCTGGCTTTGGTCAGGATAGGATAGTTTCGACTTTTCTGCGGTATACTGCCGTTCCATGGATTTCTGCGCGAGAGTCTCCTCTAATATGCTGTGCTTGACACTTAGGAGGCCGGCAGCATTGACCTCGGCAAGTCAGGCGAAGTTATGCTAAGTTTGGTTAGGTTACGTTAGTCTGGGTTATGATCGCATAGCTTTGACTTTCGTTGTATATACTCCTATACGGTGGATTTTTGCGTTCTTGTCTGCTGTGGCATGTTCTGCTTGGTACTGGGGATGATAGGAATAGTGGGCTAGGCACGTTAGGTTCGATTTAGTTGCGCTCGGTTCTGTTACGTTTGGCTATGCTAGGAGATGATTGCTTCGACTTTTGTCGTATATACTGCTATTCGGTGGACTACTGCGCTATAATGTCCTCTAGTATGTTCTGCCTCTCTGCGGAGGCCAGCAATAGTGGTCGCTGCACGCTGGGTTGAGTTCAGTTACGTTTGGTCGTACCACGTTCGGATGGGTTAAGAGAGGGAAGCCTGGACTATTGTGCTGCACGCTGCTATTCTGCTGATTTCTACTCCATACATTGCTCCACTATACTCTGCTCGACTGTTTGAATGCCAGTAATAATGGTCCCGGCACCTTAGTTTGATTTATCCTACGTTTGGTTATGTTACGTTTGGTCAGTGTAAGAGAGGATTGCGTTGACTTTTGCGCTACATACTGCTATTAGGTTTTCCTCTGAGGCATACCGTGCTCTAATATGCTTTGTTTGGATCTGAAGAAACTAGCAGTAGCGTTCGCGGCAAGTTAGGTTCACATACGTTACGTCTGTTTGTGTGAGTCGTTGTTGGGTGAGGACGTGGTAGTTTTGAGTCTTGTGATGTACACCGCCTTTCTATGGACTTCTGCTCTCTACTCTCTTGTTATATGTTTTGCTAGGCGATGGAGAGGCCAGCACTAGTGGTCTAGGCACATTGGGTTCGATTAGCTTGCGTTTGTTTACGTTACGTTTTGTCAGCATAGAATGGGTTAACTTCGACTTGTGTGCTGTACACTGCTATACGATGGATTTGTGCGACCTACTGCGCTCTACTGTACTCGGCTCGGCTCTGGGGAGGCCAGCAACAGTGGCCTCGGCACTTCAATTTGAGTAAGGCTAGGTTCAGTTGGATTACGTTAGGTTAGACTAGGAGAGGGTAGCTTCGACGTTTGTGCTGTATACTGCTGTTCGGTGCACTTCTGCGCTATACGGTGCTCTAATATGATCTGCATGGATGTGGGGATGTCAGCAATAGTGGTCGCGGCATGTTAGGCTGAGTTAGGTTACGTACCTTTATGGTACGGTTTGATAGCTTAGGAGCGGATAGCATATACTTCTGTGCTATACTCTGCTATTCGGTGGGTTGCTGCGCTCCACTGTTGTCTGTAGTGTTCAGTTTGGCTCTGGGACAGAAGCAATAGGGGTCTCGGCACCTTATGCCGAGATAGTCTACTTTCCTTTGAGTTTGGTTAGGTTAGGCTGGATTAGGTTATCTTTGTCATTTGAGCTTAGCAATTAAACGCCACGTGCTTCTGCGCTCTACTGTTATCTAGTATATTCTGTTTGGCTCTGCGGATGCCAGCAATAGTGGTCCAGGCACGTTAGCTTCGTATGTGCCATGTCCAGTTATGCTACGTTTGGTCAGGGTAGGAGAGGTCAGCAGTGACTTTTGTGCTCTATACACCTACTCGCTGGGCTTCTGCGCTATACTGTGATCTACTATACCCTGCTCGTCTCTGGGGAGGCCAGTAGTAGTGGTCATGGAACGTTGGGCTGTGTTAGGCTAGGTTTGGATGATTTATGTTGGTTTGGGTTAAGTACGTAGAGCTTTGACTTTCATGGTATACACTACCATTCGGTGGATTTCTGCGCTCTACATTGCTCTGCTATACTATGATCTACTCTCAGGAGGCCAGCATTGGTGGCCTCGGCAGGCTAGGTTGATGTTGATTACGCTTGGCTTGATTAGGTTAGGTCACCTTTGGTTAGGGTGACTTTGACTTTTGTGATATATGCAGCTGTTCGGTGGATTTCTGCGCCTTACCTCTGGTATGTTATGATTGGCTCTGGGTAGACAAGCAATAGTGGTAGCATCACGTTGGGTTGTGTTATGTTACGATTGGTTATGTCACGATTGGCTAAGTGAGTAGAGGGCGGCTTCGACTTTTCAGTCATTCGCTGCGATTCTATGGATTTCAGCGCTTTACTCTCCTCTGTTATGTTTTGCTTGGCTCTAGGCTGGCCAGCAAGAGTGGTCGGGGTACTTTAGTCAGTGTCAGGTTGCGTTTGTTTGTGTTACAATTGGTTGGGTGACGTTAGGATGGCCGAGACTTTTGTGTTATACATTGACATTCGGTGGATTCCTGCGTCCTACATAGCTCTATAATACTTTGTTCGGCTCTTTGAAGGCCATAATTGGTGACCACGGCAGGCTAGGTTAATGTAGATTTCGCTTGGCTTGGTTAGGTTAGGTCACGTTTGGTTAGGGTGGCTTTGACCTTTGCGCTTTATACTACTGTTCGGCAGATTTCTGCGCCCTACTGTCCTCTGGAATGTTATGCTTGGCTCTGGGGAGGCAAGAAATAGTGGTAGCGTCACGCTAGGTTGAGTTATGTTAAGTTTGGTTATGTTAAAATTGGTCGGGTTAGGAGAGGATAGCTATTACTTTTGTGATATAAACAGCTATTCGGTGGCATTCTGCGCTATACTCTGCCCCAGTATGTTCTGCTTGGATCTCTGGATGCCAGTAATAGCGGTCTCGGCACGTTAGGTTTTGGTATGTTGCGTCCGGCTATGTACCGTTGGGTTTCGCTAGGCACGGATTTCTTCGACTTTTCTGCTATTCACTACGATTCTATGGATTTCCGCGCTCTACTCTCCTCTTTTTGTTTTGCTTCGCTCTGCAGATGTCAACAATAGTGATCGGGTCACTTCAGGTTGAGTTACGCTACGTTTGGCTATGTTAGGATTGAATAGGTTTGGAGAAGATAGCCTTGTGGATTTCTGAGCTTTACATAGTTCTAATATGCTCTGCTTCTCTCCGGCGATGCCGGTAATGGTATGCTCGGCACATTACGTTTAGTTAGGCTACGTTCGGTTAGGTTTGGTTAGTGCACCTTAGATTAGGATATCTCTGACCTTTGTGCAATAAACTACAGTGCGCTGGATTAATGCGGGCCATTTTGCTCTAGTATACTCTGCTTGGCTCTGGAGAGGCAAGCAATAGTATCCTCGGCACGTTAGGTAGAGTTAAGTTACGTTTGGCTCGGTTAGGTTCGGTCAGGTATGGTTATGCTGTATAGCTTTGACTTTTGTGCTATACACTAGCATTCGGTGGGTGCTGCGCTCTTCGCTATTCTAGTGTACTCTACTCGACACTGGGGAGGCGAACAATAGCGGTCGATGCACGTTAGGTTGTGTTAGCCTACATTCGGTTAGGATAGGTTAAGCTAAGTTTGATTAGGATAGCTTTGGCCTTCGTGCTATAAACTATTGTTCGGTGGATTACTGCCCTCTTCTATGCTCTACTCTAATCTGCTTGGCCCTGTTGAGGCGAGCAATTGCGGTCGCGTCATGTTATGTTGAGTTTTGCTATGTCAGGTTAGGTTATGCTAGTTTGGGTTAGGTTTGGGTGCACTTGAATTTTCTACCGCACAACACGATTCTATGTATTTCTGCGCTCTTCTCTCGTCTAAAATTTCCTGCTTGGTTCTGGCGAGGACAGCCATGGTGTTTGCGACACGCTTGGTTGTGTCCGGTTTTGTCTGGTAACGTTACGGTTGGTTAGGTTAGGATATGGTAGCTTCAGCTTCTGCGATAAGCACTGCTATTCGGCGGATATCTGCGATCCACTGTGGTCTGACGTGTTAATCTTGGCACCGAGAAAGACAGCAAAATTCGTCACGTCAACTTATGCTGAGTTATGCTACGTTTGTTTGGGTTAGGCTAGGTCAGGCTAGTTTAGGTTATCTTCGACTATTGTGCCTTACCCCGTATCGCCGCGGATTTCTGCGATCTACTGTGCTCTAGTATATTCAGCTTTGCCCTGCGGAGGTCAGCAAAAGTCATCTAGGGATGTTAGGTGTAGTTAGGCTACGTTTTCTTATGCTATGTTTGGATGGGTTAGTCTAGGGTAGCTTCGACTTTCGTGCTACACTCTGCTATTCGGTGGATTACTGCGCACTGGTCTGATCAAGTGTGCTGTGCTTGCCTTCTGCGAGGCCAGCAATTGTGGGCCCGGCTCGTTAGGTTAATTTATTCTACGAATGGTTGCGTCAGGTTATGTCAGGTAGTATTACGGTATCTATGACATTTGTGCTATTCGCTTTCATTTGGTGGACTACTGCGCTATACTGGGCCCTAATATGCTGTGATTTGCTCCGTGGAGGCCATAAAGGGTATGCGCGGCGCGTTAGGTTTTGCTAGGTTACGTTGGGTTTGGTTAGCTTTGCCTGCGTTAGGTCCGGATATCTTAGACCTCTGTGCTCTACACTGGGTGGCGGCCGACCTCTGCGCTTTGATGTTATCTATTATATTCTGTTTGGCTCTGCGGATGCCAGCAATAGTGGTCCAGGCACGTTAGCTTCGTATGTGCCATGTCCAGTTATGCTACGTTTGGTCAGGGTAGGAGAGGTCAGCAGTGACTTTTGTGCTCTATATGCCTATTCTGTGGATTTCTGCGCTATACTGTGCTCTACTATACCCTGCTTGTCTCTTGGTAGACGCGTGAGAGTGGTCTAGGCACAGTTAGGCTGTGTTAGGCTAAGTTCGGTTAGGTTATGTTGGTTTGAGTTATGTACGTATGGCTTTGACTTTCGTGGTATACGCTAACATTCGGTGGATTTCTGCGCCCTACTGTGCTTTGGAATATTCTGCTTGGCACTGGGGAGACCAGCAATTGTGTTCTAAGCACGATATTTTGAGTTAGGTTACGTTTTGTTACGCTATGTTCGGTTAGGTTTGGTTATGATGACTTTGTCTTTTGTGCCGTACGGTGCTATTCGGAGGAGGTATGAGCTCTGCTGTGCTCTAGCATGTTCTGCTTGGATAAAGGGCTTCCAGAAGTAGTGGTCTCGGCACGTTAGGTAAAGTTAGGTTGCGTCTGGTTGTATTACGTTCGGACTGGTTAGGATAGTTTGCTGTGACTTTTGCGCTGTGCACTGTAGTTCGGCGTATTTCTGTGCTGTACATTGCTCCACTATACCCTGCTCGGATCTGGGGAGGCCAGTAATGGTGGTTCCGGCCCGTTAGTTTGACTTAGGCAACGCCTGGTTTTTTACGATTGGCCAGGGTAGGAGAGGATACCATTTTCTCTTGTGTTATATGCAGATATCTGGTGTAGTTCCGCGCTATACAGTGCCCTAATACGCCCTGGCTGTCCCTGGGAAGGCCAGGAATGGTGGTCTCGGCAGGATATGTTATGTTAGGTTACGTTTGGTTTGGTTACGTTAGCTTGGGATAGGTTTGGATGGCTTTGGTGATTGTGGTATACACTGTTATCCGATGGATTGCTGCGCTCTACTGTGATCTACCTTACTCTGCCCCACTCTGGAGAGGACACTAGTTGTGTTCTCGTCAGTCTAGGTTGAGTTTGTTTGCGTTCGGCTAGATTATGTTTGTCTGGGTTAAGTCTGGATAGCATTGACTTTCTTGGTATAGACTGTTACTTGGTTGATTTCACCGCTCTACTGTACTCTAATATTCCCCGCTTTGATCTGGGGAGGCCGGAAATGGTGGCCGCGTCACGATAGGTTGGATTAGGTCACGTTAGTATAGGTTATGCTAGCATGGGTTATTTTGTATATCTTTGACCTTACTGCCATACACTGCCATTCTATTGCCTTCTTCGCCCCGTTCTCGTCCAATATGTTCTGCTTGGCGATGTGGTAGCCAGCAATATTGGTCATGGCTCATTAGGTTGTGTAAGGTTACGCTTGGTTATGTTACGACAGGATAGCTTTGGCTTTCGCGCTGTACACTGCTATTCGGTGGATTTCTGCACTCTTCATTGCTCTACTGTATTCTGCTCGACTCTCGTGATGTCAGCTATAGTGGTCGCGGCAAGTTAGATTGAGCTTTGTTACGTATGGTTAGGTTAGATTAGGCTATGTCTGGTTAGGGTAGCCAAGACTTTCGTGCCATACACTGTTATTCGGTGGCCTCCTTCACTCTACAGCGCTCTACTCTCATCTGCTTGGCAATGGTGAGGCCAGCAATAGAGGTCGCGACACGTTGTATTGATATATGCTATGCCAGGCTTGGTTATGTTAGTTTGGGTTAGGTTTGGTTGTCCTTGCCTTTTCTGTTGCACACCGCGGTTCTATGGATTACTGCGCTCCACTTTCGTGTAATATTTTCTGCTGGGCTCTGGCGGGGCCAGCGTTATTGGTGCCAGCTCCTTCTGCGAGGCGGTTATGCTACAGAAGGAGGCTGCGGTGAGAGCCCGCGAGCGTAGTGCGTGCTCCTCACGCGTAAGGCGGCGGAGGTTGCATGCGCGTCGCCGGAGGGCGGCTCGCGCCCTGCCGGATGTGTTAACTCGTTAGACCTCCGCTGTCGCGAGCGACCATGTACCTACGGCCCGGGAGACCGTTTCTCTCTCCCGTTGTAACCTAGGTCAGGCTTACCACGAGCTGGCGTGTGGGGGCCCGTCAGTTCGAGAGACCGTTGCCCGCGCGCCTGGCGTCGCGTGATGGTTGCGCGGCGTCCGCAGGGTATGCGGTCGTTACGGTGTGGTGGTATGCGTGTTGTATATGTGTGTGTGTGTCCGCGCCTGTAATGGACCCGTCCCTCGCGCATGGACATGATCGTATCGGGTGCGATTTTCCGTCGCGCCGGGAGGGAACTGCGGTTACGTCGCGGGGGCCTCCTGTCAATTTCGTCGCCACGAAGTCCAGGGCGCACCGAAATGCGAAGGGCTGGCCAGCGCGGGGGTTTTAGTGGGTAAAAATCTCACATAAGCCAGCCCCCTCCCCTAAGGTAGCCGGGTATCTGTGGATGATTTCGCCCATGTGAAAAAAATGGTAGGTGGTGGTAGCTTCGACATTCCTGCCGTACGCCGCTATTCTGTGAACCTCTGCGCTCTGCTGTGCTGTAATGTGCTTTGTTTGGCTCTGAGGAGGACAACAATGGTGGTGGCCTCTCTTTATGTTTAGTTAGGCTGTGGTTGGTTAGGTTAGGCTTGGTCAGGTTAAGTTAGGATATCTTAGGCTTTTGTGCTTTACACTGAAATGTGGCAGATATCTGCGCTCCACTGTGATATAATATGCTCTGCTTGGCCCTTGGGAGGCCAGCAATTGCGGTATCGTCTGGTTAGGTTGAGTTTTGTCACGTTTGTTTAGGATATGTTTGCTTGCGTTAGGTATGGATAGATCTGATTTTCTGGGCAAAGACTGCTATACGGTGGACTTCTGCCATCCACTGAGTTTTACTATACTCTGCTCGACTATGCGAAGGCCAGCAATATTGGCATCGGATTGTTATTTTGTGCTAGGCTACGTTTGGTCAGGTTTGGTTGGGTCATGTCAGGTTAAGGTACCTACGACTTTTGTTCTTTACTCTGTAATGCGATGGACTTATGCGCCATACTGTGATCTAGTATGTTCTCCTTGGCGGTGGGGATGCCGGTAATGGTGGTCTCGACACATCAGTTTGAGATATGATACGTTCGGTTATGCTATGTTAGAATTGTTTGGGTTTGGATTACATCGACTTTTCTGCTATACACTGCGATCATCTGGACTTCTGCGCTCTACACTGCTCTAATATGCTCTAATTGTCC
>NW_016928218.1:0-1507 GCF_001483705.2 Eufriesea mexicana
AAGGTTTGCTCACCGCAATATTAGACGGAATTGACAAAAAAATTGAACTTTTCAGTCAGATTCTGCCGCAATGCGATGGTTATAGCAAACCAACAGGATCTTTCCCCCTGATTTATGCGGAAAACGTTGCTCGCCACGACATTTGTCGAGAATGACAATAGAATAGATCTTTCCAATCAGATTCTATTGTAGTGCATTGGCTATAGCAAACCAATAGAATGTTTCATCCTTATTTACGCAGAAAGGATTGCTCACCAAAATATTACTCGAAAATGTTAAGAAAATTGAACCTTTCAGTCATATTCTATTGCAATGCAATGGCTATAGCAAACCAATACGATCTTTCCTCCTTATTTATGCAGACAATCTAGCTCACCCCAATATTAGACGAAAATGTCAATAAATTTGAACTTTTCAGCCACATTCTGTTGCAATGCAATGGCTATAGCAAACCAATAGGATCTTACCTCGTTGTTTACGCAGAAAAGACTGCTCACCCTAATATTTGTCGAAAATGTCAATGGAATTGAATTTTTCATGCTGATTCTATTGCTATGCAATGGCTATAGCATACCAATAGAATCTTTCCACCTTATTTACGCAGAAAGGTATGATCACCGCAATATTAGACGAAAATGTCATTAAAATTGAACTTTTCAGTAAGATTCTATTGCAATGCAATGGCTATAGCAAACCAATACGATCTTTCCTCCTTATTTATGCGGAATATCTTGCTTACCACGATATATGTCGAAAATGTCAATAGAATTGAACTACTCAGTCAGATTCTGTTGCAATGCAATGACTATTGCAGACCAATTAAATATTCCCTCCTTGTTTGCGCAAAAAAGTTTGCTCAACAAGATATTAGTCGAGAATGTCAATAAAATTGATCTTTACGGTCAGATTCTATTGCAATGTAATGGCTATATCAAACCAACAGGGTCCTTCCTCCTTATTTATGAGGAAAATCCTGCTCACCACAATATTAGACGAAAATGTCAATAAATTTGAACTTTTCAGTCAGATTCGGCTGCAATGCGATGGCTATAGCAAACCAATAGAATCTTTCCTCCTTATTTACGCAGGAAAGATTGCTCAACACAATATTAGACGAAAATGTCAATAAAACTGAACCTTTCGTTCAGATTCTATTCCAATGCAATGGCTATAGCACACCAATAGGATCTTCCCTCCTGATTCAAGCGGAAAATCTTGCACACCACGATATTTGTCGAAAATGTCAATAAATTTGAACTTTTCAGCCACATTCTATTGCAATGCAATGGCTCTAGCATACCAATAGGATCTTTCCTCGTTGTTTACGCAGAAAAGACTGCTCACCTGAATATTTGTCGAAAATGTCAATGGAATTGAACTTTTCATGCTGATTCTATTGCTATGCAGTGGCTATAGAATACCAATAGAATCTTTCACCTTTTTTACGCAGAAAGGTTTGCTTACCGCAATATTAGACGAAAGTGTCAATAGAATTGAACTTTTCAGT
>NW_016928219.1:0-16123 GCF_001483705.2 Eufriesea mexicana
TCCATTTCGCTCTAGTATATTCTGCTTGCCTCTGCAGAGGCAAGCAATAATGATCTCGGCAGGATAGGTAGGGCAAGGCTACGGACGGTTATGTTACGTTTGGCTTCGTTATCATGGGGCAGCTTCGTCTATTATGCTATGCAATGCGATTATATGGATTTCTGCGCTCCACTCTCCTGTAGTACGTTCTGCTTGGCTCTGAGGAGGGCAGTGGCAGTGGTCTCGGCTCGATAGAACGAGTTAGGATGCGTTTGGATACGCTACGCTTGATCAGGTTTGGACAAGGTGTCTCTGACTTTTGTGCTACACACTGCTATTCCCAGGGATAATGCGGTCTTCGTTGCTCTACAGTACTCTACCCATTTCTGGGGAAGCTAGCAATGGCTGACGTGGCACGATATGCTTTGTTAGGTTACGTTTGGCTGGGTTATGTTATGTTAAGGTTGGTAAGGATGCCATTGACATTTGTGCTACACACGGATTTTCGGTGAAATCCTGCGCTCCATTGAGCTCTAGTATACTCAGCCTGGCTATGTAGAGGTCGGCTGCGGTGGTCCCGGAACGTTAGGCTGTAGTACGTTGCATATGGATATGATACATTTGGTTAGGTCAGGAGAGGATAGCTTTGCCTTTTGTGCTATGCATTGCTAATCGGACGATATCTGTGCTATGAATTGCTCTACTACGCCCTGCTCGACTCTGTGGATGCCAGCAACAGTGGTCTCGGCACATTAGGTTGTGTTACGTTTCGTTTGACTAGGTTAGGTTGTGTCACGTTAGGCTATGATCTCTTGGTCTTTTGTGCTTTTCACTTCAGTGCGGCGGATACCCGCGCTCTCCTGTGCTCCAGTACATTTTGCTTTGCTCTGGGGTGGTCAGCAACTGTGGCCTAGGCCCGTCAGTTTGAGTTTGGTTACGTTTGGCCTTTATACATTTGGTCGTGTTAGGCTAGGTAAGCTATGACCCGTGAGCTGTACGCTGCTATTCGGTGGATTCCTGCGCTCCGCTGTGATCCGATATTCCCTGGTTTGCTCTGGGAATTCCGGAAATGGTGGCTGCGGCGCATCATGTTGTGTTAGGTTACGTTTGGTTAGGTTAGGTTTGTGTAGATTAGGTTGGGATATCTTTGACTTTCGTGCTATACACTGCCATTCCATGAACCTGTGTGCTCTACTATGCCCTATCATATTCTGCTTGCCTCTGGGGATGCCAGCAAAAGTGGTCGCGGCACGTTCGGTGTAATCGTTCTACGTCTGTCTAGGTTAGGTTAGGCATAGTTAGGTTTGGATGTCTTTGACCTATGTGCTATGCATTGCTATTTGTTGGCTTTCTGCTGTTTGCTGTACTCTACTGCACTCTGCTCGACCCTCGAGAGGCCAGCAAGTGCGTCGCCGCCATGCGGCGGGAGAGGGAGCCTCCTTCGAGGGTTGCAGTGCACTGGTGGTCGGCGGAAGTCGCGCAGCTCCGGAGCTCTGCGTGCTCGCCCGTCGCCAGTATACCCGGGCGCGGCGCCGACGACGCGCGGTGACCGCCAAGGATGTGGCGCGCCTCTATCGCGAGTACCGGTCCGCGGTTTGAGTTCTCCGGAGGGAGATTCGCAGATTCAAATGTCGGCAATGGGACGAGCTCCTCGCGACGCTCGAAAGCGATCCGTGTGGACTCCCCTATAAATTAGTAATCGGGTAGGTAGGTACATGGGCGCCACCCGCGACCGAGCTTATGGACCCCGAGCTTCTGCTGCGAGGGATCGACACCCTCTCCCCGGTAGGGGCGGGGGTGGGGCAACGCGTTGCATTGCGATCGGTACTTGACGGATGTTCTGAGGAGCTGGGTGTCTCGCGCGAGGATTTGGGCCATGCGGTCGTTAGGACGGGGGCGAGGAGCACCGCCCCCGGACTGGACGGCATCCCAGGCCGAGCCTGTGTACTGGCTCTTGAGGCGCGGGGTGACCGTGTGCGGCGGCATTTCGACAGCTGCCACAGGACCAGTCGCTTCCCGCATGTTGGAAGAGAGCGATGGTCATGATGGGCCCGAAACCAGGGAAGCCGCCGGAGTCTCCTTAGGCATACCGGTCAATATGCCTGCTCGACGAGGCGGGCAATCTCTTCGAGCGCGTTCCAGATGTCCGCTTCCGAGAGCATGTAACGGACGTGGGTCCTGATCTCAGCGACAGCCAGTTCGGATTCCGGCAGGTTCGGCCGAGGATCGACGCGATTAAGTGCGTTCCTGCTCTGTCGGAGGCTGCCGTTGACCGGGGCGGGGTGGTGCTTGATGTCCGTGTGGTTATCGCCAACGCCTTCAGCACCCTGCCCTGGGCCGCTATCCGGTATGCCTTAATGTACCACAGGGTTCCCCAAAAAATTATTGCGGTAATCGGCGACTATTTGGCGGAGCGCTCGATCGAGTATCCCGGACGACACTCGACCGTCGTGCGGGCGACGAACAGCGGGGTTCCACAGGGATCGGTACTCGCGCCGATCCTCTGGGACGTCGCGTACGACGCCGTGTTGCGTACTCCCCGCCACCGCGGCCTGAGCCTGACGTGTTACGCGGGCGACACGCTGGTGATGGCCGTCGGCTCGAGATGGCAGGAGGCCACGCTGCGCGCGGAAAGCGGCGTGGCCCTCGTTGCGAATAGCATCTAGCGGCAGGGGCTGAGTATCTCCACCGAGAAGACAGAGGCAATGTGGTTTTCCCATCGGCTCCGCGAGAAGCTGCCCAAGTCCCTGATGCGCGTGGGGAACGTCATGGTCGTGGTACTGGAACGGATGAAATATCTAGGTCTCGTCCTCGATAGCCACTGGAAGATCGACGAGCATCTTCTCGCGCTGGAACCACGCCTGGAAGGTATGGCTGGGGCGCTGTGTCGCCTGCTACCCAACCTGGGTGGGCCAGAAGGGAGGGTGCGCCGCCTCTACACAGGAGTCGTTGCTCGGTGGCACTTTACGGAGCTCAGATCTGGGCGAATGTCCTGGTCGCTTGTCCGCGCAGTCTGGCGATACTCCGGCGAGTCGCTCGCAGGATGGCGATCAGGGTCGTGCGCGGTTACCGCGCGATATCCCACGAGGCGGCGATGGTCCAGGCGGGTGTTCCGCGGTTCGAACTGCAAGCGATAGGGCATGCCCGTATCTACGGGCTCCAACACGCTGGCGGCGGCGGTGCTCCTGAAGAAGTGGCCGTTTCGTTGAGGCGAAGGGTCCGACGGTCTGTGATGACCGCCTGGCGAGCTCGGCTCAGAAAGCCGAGCAGCCGGCGGCACCGGGTGTTCGAGGCTATGCTCCGCGTGCTGGATGCATGGGTGCGCAGCTGTAGCCGGCACACTTTCCGCCTGACACAGGTGCTAACCGTGCACGGGTGCTTCTGGTAGTACCTGCGTCGTATCGGGCGGGAACGTGAGGCGCGTTGTCATCACTGGGGGGGAGCGACACGGCACAGCACACGCTGGAGGAATATCTGGCGTGGGCTCGCGAGCGCCGAGTACTTTGTCGCGTGGTGGGTCGGGACCTTTCACTCTCCGTCGTCGTGGCGCGGTTGATGCAGAGCTTAGGTGCGTGGTGTGCTGTGGCCTCCTTCTGCGAGGTGGTTATGTTACAGAAGGAGGCCGCGGAGAGAGCCCGCGAGCGCAGCGCGTGCTCCTCGCGCGTTGGGCGGCAAGCGCACTGCCGGATGTGTTAACGCGTTAGACCTCCGCCTTCGCGAGCGACCATGTACCTTCGGCCGGGGAGACCGTCTCTCTCTCCCGTTGTAACCGAGGTCAGGGTGACCCCGGGCTGGCGTGTGGGGGCACGTCAGTCCATGGGACCGTGATCCGGGCTCTCGGCGTCGCGTGATGTTCGCGCGGCGTCAGCAGGGAGTGCGTGCGTTGCGGTGCGGTGGTATGCTTGTTGTGTGTTCCCGTAATCGACCCGTCCCGCTCGCATGGACATGATCGCTTCGGTTGCGGTTTCCTGTCGCGCCGGGAGGGAAATGCGGTTGCGTCGCGCGGGCGCCATGGCAATTGCGCCGCCGGGAAGTCCAGGGCGCACTGAAATGCGAAGTGAGGCCATCTTAGGGGTTTCAGTGTGTAAAAATCCCACATAGCTCCGTCCCCTCCCCTAAGGGGGCCGGGTATATTTGGAGGATTTCCCCCACTCGAAAAAAAAGAAAAAAGGTGTTAAGCTACGTTTGGTTATTAAAGCTTCTACTTTCGTGCTATACACAGTTATTCGTTGTGTTACTGTGACCTTGTGTGCTCCACTATATTCTGCTTGTCTCTGGGGAGGCCTGGAGCAGTGGTTGCGGCACGATACTTTGAGTTATTCTACGTTCGGTTAGGTTAGGTTATGCCAGGTTAGGTTCGGCCAACCTCGACTTTTGTTCCATTCACTGCAGTGCGGCGGATTTCTGCGCTCTACTGTGCTCTAGTACATTCTGCATGTCTTTGCGGCACCAGCAATAGTGGTCTCGTCGTGTCAGGTTGATTACCGCTATGTTTCGTTGGAATAGGTTCGGTAAGGCCAAGTCAGGTTAACTTAGACTTTCATGATATGCACTGTTGCCTGAAGTTTTTCTGCCCCGTACTGTGCTCTACTGTCCTATGCGCAGCCTAGGAAATGCCACCAATAGTGGCCGCGGAACGTTACGTTGTGGTAGGCTTCGTTTGGCTGGGCTATGTTAAATTGGGTTCGTCTGGATAACTTTGACTTTTGTGCTATACGCTGCTATTCAGTAGACTTCTGCTATCTAGTGTGCTCAGGTATGTTCTGCTTGGCTCTGGGGTGGCCCGCAGTAGTGACCTCTACACGTTATATTGATATTGAATACCATTGGTTATGATACGTTTTGTTAAGTTAGGGAAGGCTAGCTTTGACTTTTATGTTATACTACGCTATTCGGCGGATTTCTGCGCTTTACACTGCTCGAATATGCAGTGCCTTTCTCTGGCGAGACCAGCAATGGTATTATTCGGCACGTCATGTTTAGGTAGGTTACGTTAGATTAGGTTGGGTTAGGAAATGTTAGGTTAGGATATCTTTGACGTTTGCACTACACGATGCAATGCGGTGGATTTCTGCGCTCTGTTGTGCGTCAGTATGCTCTGCTTGGCGCTGGAGACGCCATTAACATTAAGTGATCTCGGCACGTTATATTGAGTTAGGCTGCGTCCGGTTTGGTCACGTTTGGTTAGGTTAGGATTGGATAGCTTTGGCTTTTGTGCTGTACAATGCTGTCCGGTTGGTCCCTGCGCCCTACTGAGCTCCAATATGCTCTGCTTGGCGCTGGGAATGCCAGCAATAGTGGTCTCGGCACATTAGGTTTATTTAGGCTTCCTTCGTGTAGGATAGGTATTGTCATGTTAGGTTAGGATATCTCTGACTTATGTGCTTAGCACTTCAGTGCGCGCTCTCCTGTGCTCTAGTATACTCGGCTTCACTCTGGTGACGTTGGCAATGGTGAACAAGGCATGTTAGGCTGAGTTAGGCTACGTCAGGTTTTGTCACATTTGGTTAGGTTAGGATAGTGTAGGTCAGAGTTTGGCACTGTACACTGCTATTCGGTTGATTTCTGCAATCTACTGAGGTCTTATATTCCCTCGTACGCTCTGGGAATTCCGGAAATAGTTGTGGCGTCGTGTTAAGTTGCGTTGGGTTTCGTTTGGTTAAGTTAGGAGTGTTTGTGATACGATCGGATACCTTTTCCTGTCGTGATATACACTGCCGTTCTATGGATCTCTGCCCCCTGCTCTCCTCTAGTAAGTTCTGCTTGGCTTTGGAGATGTCAGCCATAGTGGTGTAGGCACGATAGGTTCAGTTAGGTTACGTTGTTCAAGTTAGGATAGATAACTTTGTCTTTTGTGCTCTACCCTGATATTCGTAAGATTTCTTCCCTCTTTATTGCTCTACTATGCTCCGCTAGAATCCGGGGAGACGTGCAATAGAGGTCGTGTCACGACAGGTTCTGAGTGGCTACATTTGGATAGGTTGAGTTATATTACGTTCGGTTAGGGTGGCTTGGACTTTTGCGTTGTACACTGCTTTTCGTTAGATTTCTGCGCTTTGCTGAGCTCCAGTATGCTATACTTGGCTCTTTCGAGGCAAGCAATGGGGGCATTTTCTCGTTAGGATTAGTTATTCTACGTTTGGCATGGTTAGGCTTGGTAATGTTAGGTTATGGTTTCTGAGACCTTTGTGCCATAGACTGCTATTTGGTGGCGTACTGCGCTCTATTGTGCTTTAGTATACTCTGCTTTGCTCCGTGGAGGCCAGCAGTAGTGGTCTCGGCACGTTATGTTGGTATAGATAACGTTTGGTTATGTTAGGATAGGATAGCTTCAACATTTATGCTATACAACGCCAATAGGTGGACCCCTGATATCCACACTGCTATAATATGCTCCGCTTGGCTATGGCGAGGCCAGCAATTTTTTCTCGGCAGGCTACGCTCAGTTAGATTACGTTCGGATACGTTAGGCTAGGAAAGGTTATGTAAGCATATCCTTGACGTTTGTGCTACACGCTGCAGTACTGCGGGTTACTACGCTCCACTGTCTTCTAGCATATTCTGCTTGGCTCTGGGGAGGCTAGCAATAGAGTTCTATGCACGTTAGTTATAGTTACGTTACGCTTGGCTGTATTACGTTAGTCTGCGTTTGGTTAGGATAGCTATGACTTTTCTGATATATATTGACATCCTATGAACGCCTGCGCTCTACTTTCCTCTGATATGTGCTGCTTTGCGTTGGGGAGGGCAGAAATATTGGTCCCGGTGCGTCAAGATCAGTTAGGTTACGCTTGGTTACGTTACGTTTGGTCAGGTTGGGACAGGATAGCATTGTTGTTTGTGTTATATACTGCTATACGGTTTATGTCTGCGCTCTACGTTGCACTAATTTGATCTGCTTCGCTCTGGGGAGACCAGAAGTAGCGGTAGCGGCACGTTCGTTTGTTATATGTTACGCTTGACTTGGTTAGGGTAGGCTAAACTTGGTTTGGATGGCTTCGACGTTTGTGCTGCACACTGCTATTCTGTGGATACCTGCGCACTACATTGTTCTACTATACTCTGTTGGACTGCGGGGGGGGGGCAGCAACTGTGGTGTCGGCGCGATAATTTGGGTTACGCTACGTCCGGTTAGGGTACGTTTGCTTGCGTTAGGTTAGGATAGCTTCGACTTTCGTGGTATACAATGTTGATCTGTGGATTTCTGCACTCTACTCTGCTCTAGTATGTGCTGCTTGGTTCTGTGCAAGCCAGTAATGGAGGTCTCGGCACGTTAGGTTGAGTTAGGATACGCTTGCCTATGTTACGTTAGCTGTGGTTAGGTTTGCGTTGCGTCCACTTTTCTGCTGTACACTGCGATTCTACGGATGTCTGCGCTCTATTCTCCTCTATTATGCTCTGCCTGGCTCTGCGGAGACCAGCAATACAGGTCGCGTCACGATAGGTAGAGTTAGATTACTATTGGTTAGGTTAGGTTAGGTTTGGTTGGGTCAGGATAGCTTTGACATATGTACTCAGCACTGATATTCTAAGGACTCCCGCGCTGTACTGTGCTCTATCATAATCTGCTTGTCTCTGGGGAAGCCAGCAATGGTGGCCACAGCACGCAAATTTGGGTTAGGTTACGCATGGCTTGGCTGGGAGCGGATACGTTTGATTAGCATAGATTTGGCTTTTGTGCTATACACTGCTGTACGGTCTATATCAGTGCACTGCGCTGAGCTACAATTATCTGCTTGTCTCTCCGGAGACCAGCAACAGCGTTGTGACGGCATCGGCTGGGACACATTACGCTTGGTTATGTTAGGTTATGCTAAGTTCGGTTAGGATGGCTTTGACTTTTGTGCCTCACACAACTATTCCATGGACTCCTGCGCTCTTCTGAGTGCTACCGTACTCTGCATGTCTCTGTAGACGCCAGACTCTCGGCACGTTTGGTTGTGTTACGTTACGGTTGGTTAAGTTACGTATGGTTAGATTAGGATAGGGTAACTTTGACTTTTCTGCTATACACTGCTATTCGGTGGATGTCTGCGCTCTTCATTGGTCTACCGTGCTACGCTCCCACCTGTCCTGACCAGCAATAGAGGTCGTGGCGCGATAGGTTTGGATACGTTACGTTTGATTAGGCAAGGTTGGGTTGCGTTCGGTTATGTTAGGTTAGGTTAGGCTACGATTGGTTGGGTTGGCTTCGACTCTTGTGTTATGCTCCGCAATTGGGTGGATTTCTGCGCCCTACCGTGCTTTAATATGTTCCGCCTGGCTCTGGGGAGGCCAGCAATAGCGAGCGTGCCACGGTAGGTTGAGTTATGTTATGCTCGGTTAGGATAGGTTAGGTTGCGTTCGGTTAGGATTGCTTCTACTTTTTTGCGATACACTTCTATTCGGTGGATTACTGCGCACTACTGCGCTCTAATATGTACTGCTTGGCTCTGGCATGGTCATTAATGGTGGTCTCGGCACGTTAGGTTGAGTTGTGCTACGTTCCGTTAGGGTAGGTTTGGAAGTATTGGTTAGGACTTCTTCGGCTTTTGTGCTATACACTGCTATTCGGGGGATTTCTGCGCCCTACGTTGCTCTGCTATGCTCTACCCGACACTCGCGAGGCCAGCAGTAGTGTTCGCGGCGCGTTAGTTTAAGTTAGATTATGTTTGGCTAGATTAAATTACGTTGCGCTAGGTTACGATAGCTTTGACTTCTGTGCTACACACTGCTATTCTATGAACTTCTGCGCTTCTCTATGCGCTATCGCTCTCTGCTTGTCTCTGTGGACGGCAGGAATAGCGCCCTCGGCATGCTAGGTTATGCTATGTTACGTTTGTGCAGGTTAGTTTTGACTTTTGTGCTATACCTTGCACTAATATGCACTG
The DNA here is from genome assembly GCF_001483705.2 of Eufriesea mexicana. Classification (NCBI taxonomy): domain Eukaryota; kingdom Metazoa; phylum Arthropoda; class Insecta; order Hymenoptera; family Apidae; genus Eufriesea; species Eufriesea mexicana. The sequence continues at coordinate 8,850 of NW_016928219.1, forward strand.
CTTCGCCATGTGGAAGCCAACAATCGTGTTCTCAGCACGTCACCTTTTGTTATTCTACAATAGGTTAGGTTAGGTTAGGATAGATTCTGTTAGGATATCTTTGACGTTGGCGCTACACACTGCAATGCGGTAGATTACTGCGCTCTTCTGTGCCCTAGCAGGCTCTGCTTGGATGTGGAGATGCCATTAATGGTGGCCTCGGCACGTTAGGTTGAGTCATGTTACGTTCGGTTAGACTACGTTTGCTTGTGTAAGGTTAGAATAGCGTTGGCTTTTGTGCTATATACTGCCATTAGGTGGATTTATGCGCTCTACTGTCGTCTAATACGTTCTGCTTTGCCATGTGATGACCAGCAATTGTGGTAGCGGCAAGTTAGGTTGAGTCACATTACGTTCGGGTATGTTAGGTTAAGTTATGTTTGGTTAGGATATCATTGACTCTTGTGTTCAACGCTGCTATTTTATGGACTTCTGCGCTCTACTGTGCTCTAATATGTTCTGCTTGGCTCCGGGGATGCCAGCAATAGTGGTCACGGCGAGTTAGGTTGAGGCAGGTTACGTTCGGTTAGGTTAGGCTTTTCTGGGAAAGGTTCGGATATCTTTGAATTTTCCGCTTTCCATTGTCATTCTATGGACTTCTGCACTATGGACTCCTCTATCATGTTCTGCTTCGCGATGGGGAGTCCGGCAGTAGTGGGCTCTGCTAGTTAATTCTTGTTAGATTACGCTTGGTTTGGTTAGGCTAAGACAGTTTATGTACTCATTTCTCTGCCATCTGTGCTATACACTGCTATTTGTTGGCTTTCTGCGCTCTAGTGCGCTCCAATATATTCTGCTTGTCGCTAGGGAGACCAGCAACAGTGGTCTCGGCACGTTAGTTAAGTTAGGTTACGTTTGTTTATATTACGTTCGGATATGCTATTATAGGACAGAATTGACGCTTACGCCGTAGACTACTATTCGGAAGATTTCTACGCTCTGCATTGCTCTACTATACCTTGCTCGACCCTGGGAGGCCAGCAGCAGTGACCTCGACACGTTAGGTAGAGGTACATAACGCTTGGTCGCGTCACGCTTGGTAAGGTTGGGATAGCATAGCGTCGACTTTTACGCTATACACCGCTATTCGTAGGATTTTTGCGCTCTGCGCAGATCTAGTATGGTCTGCTTGGCTCTGGGGATGCGAGCAACTCTGGCCTCGGCGCGTCAGGTTGAGTTAAGCAACGTTCGGATATGTTACGTTTGGCTATGTTAGGATAGGGTTGTTTCGGCGATTGTGCTATGCACTACGATTCTTTGTACTTCTGCGCTCTTCTGTGCGCTCTCACACTCTCCTTGTCTCCGTGGACGCCGGGAATATTGCTCCCGACACGTTAGGTTGAGTTATGTTAAGTTTGTTTCGGTTAGGTTTGGTTAAGTTTGGTTAGGATAGACTTTGCTCTTGTGATTTACACTGCTGTTCGGTATATTTCTGCGTTCTCCATTGCACTGCTATACTCTGCTTAGCACGCGTGAGGCCAGCGGTAGCGGTCCTGTCACGTAAGTGTGTCACGCCACGTCCGCCTATGTTACGTTTGGATGGGTGTGGATGCGATAGCTTCGACTCTTGCGCTATACAATACTATTCGGTGGATTTCTGCGCACTACTGTGACCTAATATTCCATGCTTTGCTCTGTGAATTTCAGGAATTGTGGCCGCGGCGCGTTAGGCTGTGTTAGGTTAAGTTTTCTTGGTTACGGCTAGGATATCATTGACTTTCGTGTTATACACTGCCATTCTATGGACCACTGCTCCCGGCTCCCCCCAAATATGCCCTGCTTGGCTGTGGGGAGCCCAGCAATAGATGGCTAGACACGTTAGATTTGGATTTGTTACTTTTGGTTTGGTTAGGGTAGGGCGTGTTAGGTTAGGATATTTTCTTCTTTTCTGCTTCACTTTGCAACGCCGCGGATTTCTGTGATCGGCAGTGCTCTAGTATATTCTGCTTGGCTCAGCGTAGGCCAGAAATTTTGGTCTCGGCACGTTAGGATGGGTTAGGATGCGTTTGGCTATTTTACGTCTGGCTACGTTAGGGGAGGATACATCTGTCATTTGTTCCATAGACTGCTTTTCGGTGGACTTCTGCGCCCAACTGTGCTCTAATATGTTCTGCTTGTCTTTGGGGATGCCAGCAATAGTGGTCTCGGCACGTAAGTCTGAGATATGCTACGTTTGGTTAGGTTAGTTTGGTTTGGTTAAGGTTACGATTGCTTCGATTTTTCTGTTACACACTGCCATTATATGGGCTTCTGCTCTCTACTCTCCTCTAATATGTTCAGCTTGGCTCTGGGAAAGACAGCAATATTGGTGTTGGCTCAAAGGTTGAGTTAGGCTACGTTCGGTTAGGTTAGATTAGGTCAGGCTAGGTTAGGATATCTTTGACTGTTGTGCTTTACACTGCAATGAGGCGCCGTTTCTACGCTCTAAGGTGATCTGGTCTATTCTGATTGGCTCTGTGTAGGTCAGGAACAGTGGTCTACGCACTTCAGTTTGAGTTATGTTACGTTTGGCTATTTTACGCTTGGTTGGATTAGGCTAGGACGATTTTGACTTTTTCGCTATAAATTGCTCTTCGGTGGATTTCTACGCTCTACATTGCTCTACTATACTCTGATCGGGTCTGAGGTGGCCAAAAATTGTGACCGCGGCACGTTACGTTGAGTTAGGATACGTTTGTCTGTGTAGGGGTCGGATAACTTTGACTCTTCTGCTGCACACTGCTATTCTATGGATACCTGAGCGTTGCTCTCCTCTACTATGTCCTGCTTGACTCTGATGAGGCCAGCTGTTGTGGTCGTCGCACGTTAGGTTTGGCTATGTTACGTTTGGTTATACCACGATTGGTCAGGTTAGGATGTGGTAGCTTTGACTTTTGTGTAATACACTGCGGTTGTATAAATTTCTGCGTTCTACTCTCATCTAATATGTTGTGCTTGTGACTGGGGAGGGCAGCAATACAGGTCTCGTCATTTTATGTTCGGTTAGGCTACTTTTGGTTGGGTTATGTTGATGTGGGTTAGGTTTTTGTGTGCTTCGACATATATGCTGTACTATGCGATCCTATGGATTTCTACGCCCTACCATCCTCTAATATGTTCTGCTCGGTTCCTGGGAGGCCAGAAATGGTGGTCGAGGCACGTAAGGTTCAGTTAGGTTACGTTTGGTTGTGTCGGGTTTGTTTTGGTTATAACAGAATGTCTAGGACTTCCGCTCTGTACGCGGTAGTGTGGTGGACTTCTGCGCTCTACTGTGCCCTAGTACGCTCTGCTTTGCTCCGGGATACCAGAAATAGTGGTCTCGGAACGCTAGGTTGGGTTTGGTTAAGTTTGGTTGTCTTACATTCCTCTGGGTTAGGTTAGGATATCTTTGACTTTTCTGCTATACATTGACATTCCTTGGACTTCTGCGCTCTACGCTCATTTAATGCGATCTGCCATGCGATGGCGTGGCCAGCAACAGTGGTCTTAGCTCGTTAGGTTAAGTCATTCTACGTTTGGTTAAGTCAGGTTATGACAGGTAAGCTTAGTGTACCTTCGACATTTGTGCTGCTCGCTGCTATTTGGTGGCTTTTTGTGCTCTACTGAGCGCTAGTGTATTCTGAATGGCTCTGGGGATTCCAGTAATAGTTGTCTCGGCACGTTAGGGTGAGTTTGGTTTCGTTTGTCTTTATCACGTTGGATAGGTTAAGACGGGGTAGCTTCAAGTTTCGTGCTTCACATTGCTCTTCGCTGGATTTCTACGCTCTACATTGCTCTACTATACCCTCTTCGACTCTGGGGATAACAGTAATAATGGTCTCGGCACGATATGTTCAGCTATGTTGCGTTCGGTTCGGTTACGTTTGCTTGGGTCAGGGGAGTACAGCTTCGACTTTCTTGGTATAGACTGTTATTCGGTGGTCTTCTGCGCTCAACTGCAACCGCATGCGTTCAGATTGGCTATGGAAAAGACTGCAATAGTATTCTCGGCACGTTAGTTTGAGTTTGGCTACGATTGGTTGGGTTAGGTTATGCCTGGTTGGGTTAGGAAATCTTCGACTTTTGTGCTTTACATTGCAGCGGCGCGGATTTCTGTGCTATATGGTGCTCTCGTCTATTCTACTTGGCTTTGTGGAGGTCAGAAATACTGGCGTGGTGCGATTAGGTGGATTCAGGTTACGTTCGGTTTTGATACGGTTGGCTACGTTGAGATAGGGTAACTTCGACTTTTGTGCCATGCACTGCTATTCGGTGGATTTCTGCGCTCTAAATTGCTCTAATATGACTTGCTTGGCTCTGGGAAGGACAACAATTGTGGTCGCGGTACGTTATTTTGAGATAGGCCACGTTTGGCTTGGTTAGATAGAGTCAGGTTGGGTTAGGATATCTTTGACATTTGTGCCCTGGACTGCAATGTGGTGGATTACTGCACTGCACTGTGCTCAAGTATTTCCTGCTCGGCTCTGGGGATGCAAGCAATAGCGGTATCGACACGATACCTTTTGTTAGGCTACTTTCGGCTTTGTTACGTTTGGTTATGTTTGGATAGGGTGGCTTCGGCTAATGTGCAATGAACTGCGGTTCAATGGACTTCTGCTCTCTACTCTCCTGTAATATGTATTGCTTGGCTCTGAGGACGGCAGCAATAGTGGTCTCCGCACGTTAGGAATTGTTGGGTTGCGTTTGGTTACGTTACGTTTGGTTCGGTTAGTATAGGATAACTTCGACTTTTGCGCTATACACTGCTATTCGGTCAATTTCTACCCAGTACGTACTGCGTTCGTATGTTACGTTTGTTTGTGTTACGTTTGGGTATGCAAGGAGTGGGTGTCTTTGACTCTTGCGCTGTACAATGCTATACGGTGGACTTCTGTGCTCTTCATTGCTCTACTATGCCCTGCTCCACTCTGGGGAGGCCAGCAATAGTGGTCGTTGCACAATTGGTTTTGCTATATTACGTTGGGTTATGTTACGATTGGTTAAGTTAGGATAGGGGAGCTTTGACTCTCATACTACACACCGCAATAAGGTGGACTTGCGCACCCTACTGTGCTCTAGTATGTCCAGCTTGGCTGTGGGCGGGCCAAGAGTAGTGCTCTCGGCACGTTAGGCTGAGATATGTTGCATTTGGTTATGTTACGTTTGGTTATGTTAGAATAGGATAGCTTACACTTTTGTGCTATACACGGCTCTGCTTTGGATTTCTGCGCTCTACATTGATCTGCTATACTCGGCACGACTCTCGGCAGGCTAGCAATAGTGGTCACAGCACATTAGGCTCTGTTGGAATACGTTTGGTTGGGATAGGTTACGTTGCGTTAGGTTACGGTGGCTCCGACTTTCCTGGTATTGTCTGTTATTAGGTGGAATTCTGCGCTTTACTGTTCTCTACTATACTCTGCTCGTATCTGTGAAGCGCAGCAATAGTGGCCGCTGCACGCAACTTTTACTTATGGTATGGCATGGACTTTCGTGCTATGCACTGCTGTACGTGTATTTCTGCATCCTACTGCGCACTCATATGTTCTGCTTTGCTCTGGGCAGATCAGTAATAGTGGTCTAGGCACGTTAGTTTGGGTTACGTTACGCTAGCCTGTGCTACGTTCCGCTACGTTAGGCTAGGATAGCTTTGATTTTTGTGCTATGCACTGCTATTCGTTGGATTTATGAGCTCTACTGCGCTCTTGTATTTTCTGCTTCGCTCTAGGGGAGGTCAGCAACAGTGGTCGCGTCACGTGAGGTTGTGTTATGTTACGTTTGGTTCTGTTGTGTCCGGTTTTGTTAGGATAGGGTAGCTTTGAATTTTAAGCTATTCACTGCCACTGGTTGGATTCCTGTGCTCTACTGTGATCTTGTATGCTCTGATTTGCTCTGGGTATGCCACAAACTGTTGTCGTGGTACGTTAGTTTGTGTTAGGCCACGTTAGGCTAAGTTATGTTTACTTCGGTCTGGTATGTGCATCTCAAACTTTTCTGCCATACCCTGCGATTCGATGGATTACGGAGCTCTCGTCTCCTGTAATATGTTCTGCATGGCGATGAGTAGGCCAGTGATATTGGACTCGTATCTTTGGACTTAGTTTGTCTACGTTCGGTAAGCTCAGGATAGGACCGGATAGGTTATGGTCTCTTTGATTCTTTTGCTCTACACTGCTATTTCTTGGCTTTCTCCCCTATAATGTGCTCCTGTCTATTCTGTTTGTATCTGGGGAGGCTAGCAACTGTGGTCTCGGCACGTTTGATTAAAATATGTTACGATTGTTTACATTACGTTTGAACAGGATAGAACAGGATAGAGTTGACTTTTGTGCTATAGACTGCTATTCGGTAGACTTGTACGCTCTGCATTGCTCTACTGTGCTCTGTTCGACTCTGGCAATGCCAGCAATAGTGGTCGCAGCATGTCATGTTCAGTCAGTCTACGATTTATTACGTTGGGTTACGACAGGTTAGGATAGTGTTGCGTAGACTTTTGTGCTTTACACCGCTGTCCGGCGGATTTCTGCGCCCTACATTGCTCCTATATACTCTGCTCGACTCTGGGGAGGCCAGCAATAGTGGTCGTGGGACGAAAGCTTGAGTTAGGTTACGTTTGGTCATGTTACTTCTGGTTAGGTTAGGGGAGGATAGCTTTGATTTCAGTGCAAAATACTGATATCCTTCGGACTTCAATACTGTACTGTGCTCTACCATATTCCGCTAGTCTCGGGACACCCGCAATACTGGTCGCGGGTCCTTAGATTGTATTATGTTTCGTTAGCGTATGCTACTGTTGGTTTTCTTAATTTTGTAGAGCACCAAACTGTCTTTTGCTCTATACACAGTTATTCGGTGGGTATCTGCGCTTTACTATGCTCTAACCCCATCAGCTTGTCTATGGGAGTGCCAGCAATAATAGTATCGGCACGTTACTTTGAGTTATGCTACGTTTGGTTAGGTTAGATTTGGTTACCTTTGGCTTCTGTGCTTTATACTGCAATGCGGCGGATTTTTGCTCTCCGTTGCGCTCTGGTATATTCTGATAACTCTGCGGAGGACAGCAATGGCGGTCTGGGCATGTTGGGCTTGTGTCAAGTTACGTTTGTTCAGGTTCGGTTTGTTTGGGTTCGGTTAGGATATCTTTGAGGCCTGTCTTGTGCATTGTAATGCGGCGCACTTCTGCGCTCCGCTGTGCTCTAGTATATTCTGCTTGGCTATGGGGATGCCAGTGAAAGTGGTCTCGGTGCATTAGGTTTAGGGAGGATGCATTTGGCAAT
>NW_016928219.1:16195-22016 GCF_001483705.2 Eufriesea mexicana
GCCCCCCCCCCCCCAGGGCCAAGCAGAACATACCAGAGCACAGGAGAACTCAGACATCCACAGAATAGCAGTGTATACCACGAAAGTCAAAGCTATGCAATCCTAAACCAGACTAACATAGCCTAGAGGAACGTAGCATAAATAAAGCCAACGGGACGAGACAACTATTGCTGGCCTCTACAGAGACAAGCAGAGCGTACTAAAACACAGCAGAGTGAAGAAGTCCGCCGAATAGAAGAGTATAGGGGAAATACATATCTATCCTGTCCTAACCAAACCAAACGTAACATAACCAAGCATAACATAACCCAACATGTCAGGACTTGACCACCATTGTTGACACCCACTGAGCCAAGCAGAACATGCTAGTGCACAGTAGTGCGTAGAAATCGACCGCACTGCAGTGAACAGCACAAAAGCCAAATGTAACATAACCTAACCTGACCGAACCTAACCTACCAAAACGTAGCGTAACTCCACGTAAAGTGCCGATACCATTATTGCTGGCCCTCGTAGAGCCAAGTTGAACATATGAGATCCCACTAGAATGCAGAAAGTCGCCGAACATCTGTGTATAGCACGAATGCCATGGCCAGCCCCTCCTAACCTAACCAATCTTAACGTGACCAGACATAACTTACCACAACTTAACGAAACGCGACCACTATTGTTGGCCTTCCCAGAGCCAGGCAGAACACACCAGAGTACAGCAGAGCGCAGAAACCGACCGCATCTCTGTGCACAGCACAAAAGTCAACGATATCCCATCCTAACCCAAACAAATCTAACCAAACCGAACGTACATATCCCTACCGAACGCGCCGCCGCCACTTCTACTGGCACACCCTAAGCAACGCAGTGCGTATTAGGTCATGGTGGAGCGCAGGAGTCCGCCGCATTGCAGTGTAAAGCACAAAAGGCAGAGATACCCTAACCTAACCTGAACTAACCTAACCTAACCTAACCTAACTCAACCTAACGTGACGCGACCGCCATTGCCGGCCTCCCAAGAGACAAGCAGAACATTCTTGATGGGTGTAGTGAGCAAAAATCCATTGAATCGCAGTGTACAGCAGAAAAATCTTATCTACCATGTCCTAACCTAACCAATCGTAACATAACCAAACGTAACTTATCACAATCAAATGTGCCGCGACCACTACTTCTAGCCTCCGCAGAAACAAGCATAATATACTAGATAACAGTAGAGCGAAGAAGTCGACCGCATTGCAGTGAACAGCAGAAGAGCCAAAGATATCCGAGCCAAACGTAACGAGACACGACACAACAGGACGTAACCTTACTCAACCTAACGTGCCAAGACCACTATTGCTGAAATCTTCAGTTCCGAGCAGATTACAATAGAGCACAGTAGAGCGCAGAAATCCGACGCATTACTGCTTAAAGCACAAATGTCAAAGATACCCTGACCTAACCTGACCTAACCTTACCTAACCAAACATAACATGACAGAAACAAACGTGCCACGACAACTATTGCTGGCCTCCCCAGAGCCGCGCCTAACATACTAGAAGAGAGTAAAGCACAGAAATCAACAGAATCGCAGTGTGTAGCGGAAAAGACAAAGCCATCCAAACCTAGCTATAACTAACACAATCTAACCAAACGTAGCACAATTCAACATAACGTACCCCGAGCGCTATTGATGGTCTCTCCATGGCAAAGTAGATTATAGTAGAGCACAGTAGGGCGCAGAAACCTGCTGAAAAACTGTGTGTAGTGTGAAAGTCAAACCTATACTAACAGAACCTTACTCAACATTACATAACCAAACGCAAAAAATGTAATCCTAACGTGCAAAGGCCACTATTGCTGGCTTCCACAGAGCAATGCAGGGGATATTAGAGCAGAGTAAGGCGGAGAGATCCGCTAAACAGAAGTGCATAGCACAAACGTGAAATCCATCCAATCCAAACGTAACCAAACGTAACGTTACCGAGCGCAACATAACGCAACCTAACGTAAGCAGACCTACATTTCTTCCCTCCCCATTGCCAAGCAGAACATGTTAAAGTTGAGTAAAGCTCAGAAATTAATAGAATCGCAGTATATGGGTCAAAAGTCGAAGACATCCAAGCCTAATCCGAACTAACGTGCCCTAACCATACGTAGAGTTACTCAGCGTAACGAGCCGCGACCGCTACAGCTGGCCACCCCAAAGCCGAGCAGGGCATATTAGAGAACAGTACGACGCAGAGATTCGCCGCGTTGGATTGTACAGCACAAAACCCAATGATATCCATACCGAATCAATATTAACCTTAATTAACCGAACGTAACCTATCTCAGCATAACGTGCCGAGACCACTATTGTCGGCCTCCACAGAGCCAAGCATATCATACTGGAGCGTAGTAGGTCGCAGAAATCCGCCGAATAGCAGTATACACCACAAAAGTCAAAGCCATCCTCTCCCAACCTGACAAAACGTAACATAGAAGAACGTAACGTAACACATCCTGGGGTGCCACGACCGCCATTGGTGGCATCACGAGAGACAACCAGAGTATAGCAGAGAAATGCAGGTCGCTAGTGTCGACAGAATAGCAGTACCTATCACAAGAGTCAGAGCTTTCCCAACCAAACGAAGCCGAACCTAGCATAACCAAACGTAATATAATTGAACCTAACCTGCCGCGACGGCAGTTCCTGGCGTCCCCAGACACAAGCAGTAGGTGGTAGCCCAGAGTAGAGCGCAGAAGTCCATAGAATGGAGGTTGTAGCACAAAAGTCGAAGCCAACCTGACTTAACGCAGCGTAACCTGACCTAACCAAACGTATGATAAATCAACCTGACGTACCGCGACCACTATTGTTGGACTCCCGAGAGTCTAGCAGAATATAGTAGAGCAATGTGGAGAGCAGAAATTCACCGAATTGCAGTGTAAAGCACAGAAGTCAAAGTCATCCCAACGAAAGCGGTCCTAACCTAACATAACTAAACGTAGAGTAACTAAACTCAACTAGACGATCCCTCTATTGCTGGCATCCCCAGTGCCAAGCAGGACATATTAGAGCCCAGTAGAACGCAGAAATGCAATGAATAGCAGTGTAGAGCACAAAGGTCAAAGACTTACCAACATAACCTAACCTAACCTAACCAAACCTAACGTAACGTAACTAAACTTCTTGTGCCACGAGCGCGATTGATGGCCACCCCAGAGTCGAGAAGAGTAGAGCAGACCGATGCAGAGTGCTGAAATTCAACGGACGGCAGCGTATAGTACAAAAGTCAAAGCTATTCCTTCCTAATCTGACCAAACGAGACATAACCAGCCGAACCTAACTCAACCCAACGTGCCTGAGTCATCACTGGTGACCTCCCCAGATCAATGCAGAACACATTTGGTTCCTGTAGAGAAAAGCAATCCACTGAATAGCAGTTTATAGCACAAAACGCAAAGCTATGTCATCTTAACATAACCAAACGTAATCTAAGTAAGCATGACGAGCCGCGACCATGATTTCCCGCCTCCACAGGGCCCTGCGGCACTTACTAGAGGAGAGTAGGGCGCAGAAATGCATAGAATCGCAGCGTATAGCGGAAAAGTCCAAACTACACAAACCAAACCACAGCTAACACATCCTAACCGAACGTATACTATCTCCACTTAACTCGGCGAGACCTTTATTACTGGTCTCCACAGAGCCAGGCAGAACATACTAGACCACAGCAGAGGGCAGAAATCCACCACACTGCAGTGTACATCACAAAAGACAGAGATATCCTAATCTAACACAGACAAACCTAACCTAACCAAACAAACCTACCCTAAGCAAACGTAACATAACTCTACCTAACGCAACGGGGCCGCAATTTCTTCCCTCCTCAAGGTCGAGCAGAGAACAGTTCAGCACAGTTGAGCGCAAAAATGCATCGAATAACAGTGTATGCCGAGAAAGTCAAAGCTACCCGGACTTAACCAAAACAAACGTAACCTAACCAAGCGTAACGTAACTCAAACTAACGTGCCGAGTTCAATATTTCTGGCCTTCACAGTGCCAAGCAGAGTACATTAGGGCACAAAACAGCGCAGAGTATCTCCGAATTGCGGTATGCAGCTCAAAAATCTATGTTATCCTGCCCTACCCTAACCAAACGTAACATAACCAAACGCCGCCTAAATCAAACTAACATTGCTGAACCACTATTACTGGCATCCCCAGAGCCGTGCAGAGTACAGTAGAGCAATGTAGATCGCAGAAATGCACGGAATAGCATCGTATAACTTAAAAGTAAATATATATCCTGTCGTAACCTCTCCAAACCTAATACAATCGAACGTATCGTAGCTTAACCGAACGTGCCGAGGCCACTATTGCTGGCATCCGCAGATCCGTGCAGAATATGCTAGAGCACAGTAGAGCGTAGAAACCGACCGCATTTCAGTGCATTGCGCAGAAGAGAAAGGTATCGTGACCAAACCTGGCCTAACCTAACCTAACCAAACGTAACATAACTCAACCTAACGAGCCGCGACCACTATTGCCTTCGTCCACAGAGACAAGCGGAATGTGACAGAGCGCGGTAGAGCACAGAAGTCCATAGAATATCAGTGTTGGGCACAGAAGTTGAAGCAACCCTGACCTAACGAAGCCTGACCTAACCTAACCGTAGGTAATCTAACTCAACCTAACGTGCCGCGACCAGTATGGCTGGAATCCCCAAAGACAAGCAGAACATATGAGAGCTCAGTAGATCGCAGAAATCAGCCGAATATCTGTGTATAACGCAAAAATCAAAGCTGTCCTTCCTTACCTGACGAACCATAGCGAAACCAAGCGTAACATGAATCATCCTAGAGTGCCCAGACCGCTCTTGCTTCCGTCCACAGAGCGAAGCACAACATATTGGAGGAGAGTAGAGCGCAGAAATGAATAGAATCGCAGTGCATAGAACAGGCGTCGAAGCTACACTATACTAAATGACCATACTTAACATAACCGAACGTAGCTTAACTCAACGCAGCGTGCCTAGATCACTATTTCTAGCCCCCCAAGAGCTAAGCAGAATATACTAGACCACAAAAGTGGAAGGTATCCCAACCGAACCTGTCCTATCCTAACCTAACCGTACGTAGGGTATCTAAACATAACCAGCCGAGACCTCTATTGCTGACCACCCCAGGGACAAGCAGAAACATTAGAGCACGGTAGAGCGCAGAAGTCCACCGGATAAACGTGTATAGCACGAAAATCAAGGCTACCCATAGCGAATACAACCTAAGATGGCGTGACCGAAGGTAAACTGACCCATCTCGACATGCAAGAACACTGTTGCTGACCCCCACAAGGCCAAGAAGAACGCAGAAGAGGAACGTAGGACGCTGAAATCCATAGAATCGCAGTGCATATCACAAAAGTCAACGTTACTCTATCATAAAGTTATAGATTGTAACATAACCAAATGTAACCTAACTGAACCTAACGTGCTGCGGCCACTATTCCTAGCCTAGCCGGAGAGGAGCAGAGCGTTTTAGAGGAGAGTTGGCCGCAGAAATCCTTAGAATGGCTGCGTATAGCAGAAAAGTCAAAGCTATCCATACCTAACCCAAACTAACGTTACCTAACCAAACGTAGCCTCACCCGACCTAACGCGTCGAGACCTGCATTGCTGCACTTCACAGGGGCATGCACAATATATTAGAGGAGAGTAGAATGCAGAACTTCATAGAAACGCAGTGTACAGTACAGAATTCAAAGCTACCCTATCCTAGCCTAACCAAACGTAGCATAAGGTAACGTAACTGAACTGAACATAACATGCCGAGGACACCATCCCTGGTCTCCCAAGAGCCAAGC
>NW_016928220.1:0-592 GCF_001483705.2 Eufriesea mexicana
ACTTTCTTTCATAAGTAAGGAAGAAATATCCTATTGGCGTGCTATATCCATGGCATTGCTATATGAACTGGCTGGAAAATTTAATTTTAATGACATTTTCGACTACTATCGTGGTGAGCAATGTTTCTTGCATAAATAAGGATGAAATATCCTATTGGCGAGCTATAGCCATTGCAATGCAATAGAATCTGGCTGGAAAATTAAATTTTATTGACATGTTCGTCTAATATTGTGGTGACCTAACTTTCTTGTATATATAAGGAGGAAAGATTCTACTGTCGCGCTATTGTCATTGCGATGCTATAGAATCTGGCTGGAAAATTTAATTTTATTGAGATTTTCGACTGATATCGTGGTGAGCTACCTTTCCTGCCAGAGAAAAGATACTATTGGCGTGCTATAGCCATTGCACTGCTATAGAATCTGATTGGATAGCCCATTTTAATTGACATTTGCGACTGATATCTTGGTGAAATATGTTTGTTGCATAAATAAGGGTGAACTGACATTTTCGACTGATATCTTGGTGAACAATGTTTCATGCATAAATAAGTGTAAAATATGCTATTGGCTTGCTATAGCCATGGCTATG
>NW_016928221.1:0-563 GCF_001483705.2 Eufriesea mexicana
AGGTTATTGATTTTGAATAGACCTATTCTCTGGCATGTAGATGACTGTACTTGCCATTGGTTGTAGGTATTAGGCGACCTATTCACCAAGCTATAACAGATTATATGTTTTGAATAGGCCTATTCTCTGGCAATGCGACCTGTTCACCAAGCTATAACAGATTATATGTTTTGAATAGGCCTATTCTCTGGCAAATAGATGGCTGTACCTGCCATTGGATTAAAAGCGTTGGACGACCTATTCACCAAGCTATAACAGATTATAGATATTGAATAGACCTATTCTCTGGCAAGTAGATCGCTGTACTTGCCATTGGATTGAAGGCGCTAGGCGTTCTATTCACCAAGCTACAACAGGTTATAGACATCGAATAGACCTATTCTCTGGCAAGTAGATGGCTGTACTTGCGAGTGGTTGCAGACGTTAGGCGACCTATTAACCAGGCTATAACAGATTATAGATTTTCAATATACCTATTGTCTGGCATGCAGATGGCTGTTCTTGCCATTGGATTGAAGGCGTGAAGCGACCTATTCACAGTGTTATAACAGGTTATGGATTTC
>NW_016928222.1:0-622 GCF_001483705.2 Eufriesea mexicana
TCTATAGCACGCTAATAGAATCTACCCTGCTTCTTTAGGCAAGAAAGGTAGCTCACCACGATATTAGCCGAAACTGTCAATAAAATTGAACTTTCCATCCAGATTCCAGAGCATTGCAATGGCTATTGCACGCCAAAAGTATCTTTCTTCCTTATTTATGCAAGAAAGTTAGCTCTCCACGATATTAGCCGAGAATGTCGATAAAATTAAATTTTGAAACCACATTCTATATCATTGCAATGTCTATAGCACGCCAATAGAATCTGCCCTGCTTATTTAGGCAAGAAAGATAGCTCACCACGTTAATAATCGAAACTGTCAATAATATTGAACTTTCCAGCCAGATTCTAGAGAACTGCAAAGCCTACAGCACGCCAATAGAATCTTTCCGCCTTATTTATGCGAGAAAGTTAACTCACAACGATATTAGCCGAAAATGTCAACAAAATAGAACTTTCCATCCAGATTCTGTAGCATTCCAGCGGCTATAGCTCGCCAATAGAATCTTTCCTCCATGTTTATGCAAGAATGGTAGCGCACCACCATATTATTCGAAAATGTCATTAAAATTGAATTTTCCGCCAAGATTCCATAGCATAACAATGGTTATAGCTGACCAATA
>NW_016928223.1:0-1183 GCF_001483705.2 Eufriesea mexicana
CGAAAATGTCAATTGTTTTGGACTTTTCAGCCAGATTCTATTGCACTGCAATGGCTATAACAATCCAATATGATCTTTCCTCCTTATTTAAGTAGAATACCTTGCTCACCACGATATTAGTCGAAAATGTCAATAAAATTGAACTTTCAGCCAGACTCTATTGCAATGCAATGGCTATAGCAACCCAATGGAACCTTATATTGTTGTTTACGCAGAAAAGACTGCTCACCTCAATATTAGTCGAAAATGTCAATAGAATTGGACTTTTCAGGCAGATTCTATTGCAATGAAATGGCTATAGCGAACCACTAGATTCTTTCAATCTTATTTACGCAGAAATGTCTGCTCATCGCAATATTTGACGAAAATGTCAATAGGATTGAGTTTTCCGGGCAGTATCTAATGCAATGCAATGTCTACAGCAAACCGGTGGAATCTTGCCCCCTTATCTCTGCAGAAAACTTTCCTCTACAAAATATTAGTTGAAAATGTGAGTAGAATTGAACTTTTCAGCCATATTCTACTGCAATGCAATGGCTAGAGCATCCCATTGGAATCATACCTCGTTGTTTACGCAGTAAAGTCTGCTCACCTCAACATTAGTCGAAAATGTCAATAGTATTCAACTTTTCATGTAGATTATATTGCAATGCAATGGCTATTGCAAACGGACAGAATCTTTCCTCCTTATTCATGCCGGAAAGTTCGCGAACCACCATATTAGACGATAATGTGCTTTCCGCTCGGATTCTACAGCAATGCAAGGGCTGCAGCAAACCAATTGAATCTTTCCTTCGTATTAATACAGATTCGTTTGCTCACCGCGATGTTAGTCGAGAATGTCAGCAGAATTGAACTTTTCAAGTAGGTTCTACTGCAATGCAATGGCTACAGCAAACCAGGAGAATCTTTCCTCCTTATTTACGCAGAATGGTTTGCTCACCGCAAAATTAGACGAAAATGTCAATAAGATTGAGTTTTCCGTGCATTATCTGATGCAATGCATCGTCTACATCTAACCAATGGAATCTTCCCACCTTATTTGTGCAGAAAACATTCCTCAACACGATATTAGTCGAAAATGTCAGTAGAATTGAACTTTTCAGCCATATTCTTCTGCAATGCAATGGCGATAGCAACCCATTGGAATCTTCCCCCCTTATTCGTGCAGAATAGCTTGCTC
>NW_016928224.1:0-631 GCF_001483705.2 Eufriesea mexicana
GGCAATAGAATCTTTCCCCCTTACTTATACAAGGAAGTTGGGTCACCACGATATCAGTAAGAATGTCAGTAAAATTGAATTTTCGAGCCAGACACTATAGCAATGTATAGGCTATAGCACGGCAATAGAATCTACCATCCTTAATTACGCAAAAAAGTTAGCTCACCACTATAATAGTCGAAAATGACAATAAAATTGAACTTTCCAGGCAGATTCTATAGCATTGCGACGGCTATAGCACGCCAATTCAATCCTTCCTCTTTATTTATGAAAGAAAGTTATCTCACCACGATATTAGTCGAAATTGTCAATAAAATTGAACTTTCTTGACAGGTTCTACAGCATTGCAATGGCTATAGCTCGCCAAGAGGATCTTTCCTGCTTACTTAGGCGAGGAAGATAGCTCACCACGATATAAGTCGTATTTGTCAACGAACATGGGCTTTCATTCAAGCCATATTCTACTGAATTGCACTGGCTATAGCACACCAATAGAATCTTCCCTCCTTATTTATGCACGAAAGTTAGGTCACCACGATATCAGTCGAAAATGTCAATAAAATTGAACTTTCCATCCAGATTCTACAGCATTGCAACACCTATAGCACTTCAATTGGATCTTTCGACCTTA
>NW_016928225.1:0-284 GCF_001483705.2 Eufriesea mexicana
TTAGGTTAGGTTAGATTAGGTTATGTTAGGTCACGATTGGTTAGGTTAGATTATGTTACGTTTCGATAGGTTGGGTAAAGTTAGGTTAGGTTAGGCTAGGTTAGGTTAGGCTAGGTTAGGTTGTTAGCTTAGGTTAGGTTAGGTTAGGTTACGTTAGGATAGGTTCGCGTAGGTAAAGTTTGGTTAGGTAGGTTACATTAGGTTTTGTGAGATTAGATTAGGTTAGCTTACGTTGGGTTTGGTTAGGTTAGGTTAAGTGAGGTCATGTTACGCCCCGTTAGGCC
>NW_016928226.1:0-784 GCF_001483705.2 Eufriesea mexicana
TTTTATTGACATTTTCGACTAATATCGTGGTGAGCTAACTTCCTTGCGTAACTAAGGAGGAAAGATGGTTTTTGAGACTCCAGCCATTGCAATGATATAGAATCTTCCTGGAAAATTCAATTTTATTGACATTTTCGACTGATATCGTGGTGAGCTAACTTCCTTGCGTAAGGAAGCAGGAAAGATCCTCTTGGCCAATGCTATAGAATCTGGCTGGAAAGTTCAATTTTGTTGACATTTTCGACTAATATCGTGGTGAGCTAACTTCCTTGCGTAAGGAAGCAGGAAAGATCCTCTTGGCCAATGCTATAGAATCTGGCTGGAAAGTTCAATTTTGTTGACATTTTCGACTAATATCGTGCTTTCTTGCACTAATAAGGAGGAAAGATTCCATTGGTGTGCTATAGGCATAGCCAGGCTACAGAATCGTCCTGGAAAATTCAATTTCATTGACATTTACGACTAATGTCGTGGTGAGCTAACTTCCTTGCGTAAGTAACGTGGAAATATGCTTTTTGAATGCTATAGCCTTTGCAATGATATTGATTGTGGCTAGAAAATACAATTTTGTCGACATTTCCGTCTAATGCCATGGTGAGCAATCTTCCTTGCAGAGGTAAGGAGGAAAGATACTTTTGGCGTGCTATATCCACTGCAATGCTGTAGAATACGGCTGGAAAATCCAATTTTATTGACATTTTCGGCTAATATCACTGTGAGTTAACTTTCTTGCCTAAATAAGCAGGACAGTTTCTATTAGCGTGCTATAGGCATTGCAAAGCTA
>NW_016928226.1:844-5274 GCF_001483705.2 Eufriesea mexicana
TGGTGAGCCAACTTTATTGCTTAAATACGGAGGAAAGATTCAATTGGCGTGCTATAGCCGTCACAATGCTATAGAATCTGGCTGGAAAGTTCAATTTTGTTGGCATTTTCGACTAATATCGTGGTGAGATGACTTCCTTGCATAAGTAATGAGGAAAGATGCTTTTTGAGTGCTATAGGCATTGAAATGATATAGAATGTGGCTGGAAAATACAATTTTGTTGACATTTTCGACTAATATCGTGGTGAGCTAACTTCCTTGCTTATGAATGGAGGAAAGATACTTTTTGAGTGCTGTAGCCATTGCAATGATATAGATTGTGGCTGCAAAATACAATTTTGTTGACATTTTTGACTAATATCGTGGTGAGCTATCTTCCTTGTGTAAGTAAGGAGGAAACATTCTGTTGGCGTGCTCTAGTCATTGAAAAGCTATAGAATCTGGAAGGGAAATTCAATTTTATTCACATAATCCACTAATATCGGGTGAGCTATCTTCCTTGCATAAATAAGGAGGAAAAATTCTATTAGCGTGCTATAGCCATTGGACTGCAGTAGAATCTTGCTGGATAATTCAATTTTATTGATATTTTCGACTAACACCGTGGTGAGCTACCTTTCTTTCACTTATAAGGAGGAAAGATTCCATTGGTGTGCTATAGGCATTGCGAAGCTATTGAATCGCCCTGGAAAACTCAATTCTATTGACATTTTCGACTAATATCGTGATGAGCTAACTTTCGTGCATAAGTAAGGAAGAAAGAAGCTTTTTGAGTGCAATAGCCATTGCAATGATGTAGATTGTGGCTGGAAAATACAATTTTGTTGACATTTTCGACTAATATCGTGGTGAGCAAACTTCCTTGCGTAAGGAAGCAGGAAAGATCCTCTTGGCGTGCCATAGCAATTGCAATGCTGTAGAACCTGTCTGGAAAGTTCAGTTTTATTGACATTTTCGACTAATATCGTGGTGAGTTAACTTCCTTGCATAGCTAAGGAGGAACGATTCAATTGGCGTGCTATAGGCATAGCATGCAATAGAATCCTCCTGGAAAATAAAATTTTATTGTCATTTTCGGCTAATTTCGTGGTGAGCCAACTCTATCGTATAAATAGGAACGAAAGATTCAATTGGCCTGCTATAGCCGTCGCAATGCTATAGAATCTGGCTGGAAAGTTCAATTTTGTTGACATTTTCGACTAATATCGTGGTGAGCTAACTTCCTTGCGTAAGGAAGCAGGAAGGATCCTCTTGGTGTGCCATAGCAATTGCAATGCTGTAGAACCTGTCTAGAAAGTTCTATTTTATTGACATTTTCGACTAATGTCGTGGTGTGTTAACTTCCTTGCATAACTAAGCAGGAACGATTCTATTGGCGTGCTATAGGCATTGCATGCTATAGAATCCTCCTGGAAAATAGCATTTTATTGACATTTTCGTCTAATATCTGTGTGAGTTAATTTTCTTGCATAAGTAAGGAGGAAAGGTTCTTTTGGCGTGCTATAGGCATTGCAAACATATAGAATCTTCCTGGAAAATACAATTTTATTGACATTTTCGACTAATATCGTGGTGAGAGAACTTTCTTGCATAAATAAGGATGAAAGATTCAATAGGCGTGCTATAGCCGTCGCAATGCTATAGAATCTGGCTGGAAAGTTCAATTTCGTTGACATTTTCGACTAATATCGTAGTGAGCTAACTTCCTTGCATAAGTAAGGAGGAAAGATGCTTTGTGAGTGCTATAGCCATTGAGGTTCAGTAGAATATGGCTTGAAAGTCCAAGTTCGTTGACAAATTCGACTAATATCGTCGTGAGCAATCTTCCTCCCGTAAGAAAGCAGGAAAGATCCTCTTGGCGAGCTATAGCCATTGCAAAGCTGTAAAACCTGACTAGAAAGTTCAAATTTATTGACATTTTCGACTAATATCGTGGTGAGCTATCTTTCTTTCATAAATAAAGGGGAAGGATTCAATTGGCGTGCTCTAGCCGTCGCAATACTATAGAATCTGGCTGGAAAGTTCAATTTTATTGACATTTTCGACTATTATAGTGGTGAGCTAACTTTTTTGAGTAATTTAGGATGGTAGATTCTGTTGGCGTGCTATAGTCTATTCATTGCTATAGCGTTTGGCTGGAAAATTCAATTTTATTGACATTTACGACTAAAATCGAGGTAAGCTTACTTTCTTCCATAAATAAGGAGAAAAGATTCGGTTGGCGTGCTATAGGCATGGCAATGCTACAGAAACTTGCTGGAAAATTCAATTTTCCTGACATTTACACTGATATCGTGGTGACCTAACTTCCTTGTATAAGTAAGGGGGAAAGATTCAATTGGCGTGCTATTGCCATTGCAACGCTATATAATCTGTATGGCAAGTTCAATTTTATTGACATTTTCGACTTATATCGTGGTGAGCTAGCTTTATTGTCTAAATACGTAGGAAAGATTCAATTGGCGTGCTATAGCCGTCACAATGCTATAGAATCTGGCTGGAAAGTTTAATTTTGTTGACATTATCGACTAATATCGTGGTGAGCTAACTTCCTTGCGTAAGGAAGCAGGAAAGATCCTCTTGGCGTGCCATAGCAATTGCAATGCTTTAGAACCAGTCTAGAAAGTTCAATTTTATTGACATTTTCGACTAATATCGTTGTGAGTTAGCTTCCTTGCATAACTAAGGAGGAGCGATTCTATTGGCGTGCTATAGGCATTGCATGCTATACAATCCTCCTGGAAAATAAAATTTTATTGACATTTTCGGCTAATATCTGTGTGAGTAAATTTTCTTGCATAAATAAGGAGGAAAGGTTCAATTGGCGTGCTATAGGCATTTCAAAGCAATAGAATCTTCCTGGAAAATTCAATTTTATTGACATTTTCGACAAATATCGTGGTGAGCCAACTTTATTTTATAAATAAGGACGAAAGATTCAATTGGCGTGCTATAACCGTCGCAATGCTATAGAATCTGGCTGGAAAGTTCAATTTTGTTGACATTTTCGACTAATATCGTGATGAGCTAACTTCCTTGCGTAAGTAAGAAGGAAACATTCTGTTGACGTGCTCTAGTCATTGCAAAGCTATATAATCTGTATGGCAAGTTCAATTTTATTGACATTTTCGACTTATATCGTGGTGAGCCAACTTTATTGTATAAATACGGAGGAAAGATTCATTTGGCGTGCTATAGCCGTCACAATGCTATAGAATCTGGCTGGAAAGTTCAATTTTGTTGTCATTTTCGACTAATATCGTGGTGAGATAACTTCCTTGCGTAAGTAAGTAGGAAACATTCTGTTGACGTGCTCTAGTCATGGCAAAGCTATAGAATCTGGAAGGGAAATTCAATTTTATTGACATTATCCACTAATATCGTGGTGAGCTAACTTCCTTGCATAAGTAAGGAGGAAAGATGCTTTTCGGGTGGTATAGCCGTCGCAATGCTATAGAATCTGGATGGATAGTTCAATTTCGTTGACATTTTCGACTAATATCGTGGTGAGCTTACTTCCTTGCATAAGTAAGGAGGAAAGATGCTTTTCGGGTGGTATAGCCGTCGCAATGCTATAGAATCTGGATGGATAGTTCAATTTCGTTGACATTTTCGACTAATATCGTGGTGAGCTAACTTCCTTGCATAAGTAAGGAGGAAAGATGCTTTTTGAGTGCTATAGCCATTGCAATGATATAGATTGTGGCTGTAACATACAATTTTGTTGACATTTTCGTCTAATATCGTGGTGAGCTAACTTCCTTGCGTAAGGAAGCAGTAAAGATCCTCTTGGCGTGCCATAGCAATTGCAATGCTGTAGAACCTGTCTAGAAAGTTCAATTTTATTGTCATTTTCGGCTAATATCGTTGTGAGTTAACTTCCTTGCATAAATAAGGAGGAACGATTATATTGGCGTGCTATATGTATTGCATGCTATAGAATCCTCCTGGAAAATAAAACTTTATTGACATTTTCGGCTAATATATGTGCGAGTTAATTTTGTTGCATAAATAAGGAGGAAAGGTTCTATTGGCGTGCTATAGGCATTTCAAAGCCAAAGAATCTTCCTGGAAAATTCAATTTTATTGACATTTTCGACTTATATCGTGGTGAGCCAACTTTATTGTATAAATAAGGACGAAAGATTCAATTGGCTTGCTATAGCCGTCGCAATGCTATAGAATCTGGCTGTGAAGTTCAATTTTGTTGTCATTTTCGACTAATATCGTGGTGAGCTAACTTCCTTGAGTAAGTAAGGAGGAAAGATGGTTTTTGAGTGCTATAGCCATTGCAATGATATAGAATGTGGCTCGAAAATGCAATGTTGTTGGGATTTTCGACTAATATCGTGGTGAGCTAACTTCTCTGCGAAAGTAAGGAGGAAAGATGCTTTTTGAGTGCTATAGCCATTGCAATGATATAGATTGTG
>NW_016928227.1:0-514 GCF_001483705.2 Eufriesea mexicana
ATGGTGGCCAGCAATAGTGGTCTTGTCGTGTTAAGTTGATTTATGTTACGTCTGCATATCTTATGTTTGGTTAGGTTTGGATAGGCTAATTTGACTTTTGGATTTTACGCTGCTATTCTGTGGGTTCCTGTGATCTACAGTGCTCTACTATATTCCGCTTGGCTCTGGCGGTGGCAGCGGCCGTGGTCGCGGCACGCCCTGTTGTGTTACGCTACGTTTGGTTTGGTTTGGTTAGGTCAGTTTATGTTGGTATATCTTTGACCTTTGTGCTCTTCACTGCAATGCGGTGGACTTCTGCGCACTGCCGTGTTCTAGTATACACTGCTTGTCCCTGTGGAGGTCAGCAATAAACGTCTCGTAGTCACGTTAGGTTGAGGAAGGTTACGCCTGCATATGTTCCGTCTGGCTATGCTTGAATGGGCTACTTTGACTTTTGTATTGTATACTGCGGTTCGGTGGATTTGTGCGCTCTAATGTGATCTAATATGCACCACATGGCACTGGGGCACCAGAA
>NW_016928228.1:0-18427 GCF_001483705.2 Eufriesea mexicana
GTTCTACTTGGATCAAGGACGGACAGAAATAGCGGTCCCTGCACGTTGTGTTTAGTCACTCTACGTTCGGTTGTGTTTTGTTAGGATAAGTTTTGCTGCGATAACTTTAACTTTTGTGCTGTACAATGCTCTTCGGTGGATTTCTGCGCTCTACTGCGCCCTAGTATGTCCTGCATGGCTCTATGGAGGGCAGCAATGGCCGCCTCGGCAACGGCACGTTAGGTTGAGATAGGCTTCGCTCGGCTATGTTGTGTTGGTTTGCGTTAGGTTCGGTTAGGTTTGACTTTACTGATATACCTTGCGATTCTACCCATTTCTGCATTCTACTCTCCACTAGTTTGTTCTGCTTGCAACTGCGAAGGCCAGCGATTGTGGTCGCGGTTTGTTTGGCAGTGCTAGGTTACGTTCGGATATGTTAAGGATCGTTAAGTTAGGAGAGGGTAGCCGTGACCTTCGCGCTACGGACTGCTGTTAGATGTATTTAAGGAATGCTCTTATATCAACAGCTTGGCTATGGGAAGGTCAGATATATTGGCCTCGGCATATGATGAATAGTCAGGTTACTTTCGGTTAGGATGGATTGGGCTAAGTTGGGTCGGAGTACCATTAACTTTTGTTAAATGGAGGACTTCTGCGCTCTACTCTGCCCTGGCATGTCCTGCTTGGCACCGGAGATAGTAGCAACAGCGGTCTCGGCATGTTAGTTTGTTTTGAGCTATGTTTGGTAGTGTTCTGTTTGTCTGGGATATGTTTCGGTAGCTATGACTTTTCTGATATTCTGTGCGACTCTACGTTTTTCTGTATTCTACTCCCCGCCGGTGTGCTCTGCTAGGCTCTGGTGTGGCCTGTAATAGTGGTAGCAGCACGTCAGGATGGGTTAGGCTATGTTTGGTTATGCTCTGTTGTTTTAGGATATGTTCGGGTAGCCTTGGCTCTTCTGATATACTCTGCGATTCTATAGATTTCTGGCTTCCATTCTCCACTAGCGTGTTCTGCTTGGCTCTGGGAATGCCAGCAATAGTGGTCTCGGCACTTTATGTTCAGTCAGTATTCTTCCGGTTATGCTGGGTTAGGCTAAGTTTGGATTGGATAGATTTACCATTTGTGCTTTACACTGCGGTTCGGTCGACTTCTGCGCTCTACAGTGCCCTCGCGTGCCATGGTTGGTTCCGGGCACGGAGGAGGAGCAATAGCTGTTTCTGCAGCTTGGAATGGGTTGGGTTATGTTTGGCTGTGTTCTGTTGGTTTGGGTTAGGCTTACGTAGCTTCGACTTTTCCGATGTACAGTGCGATTCTATGGACTTCTGCGATCAGCCCCACACTAACGTGTTCTGCTTGGCTCTGGGTAGGCCAGCAATAGTGCTCGCCGCATATTACGTTAAGTTACGTTTCGCTTGTTTATGTTACGATAGGTATGGTTAGGGCAGGATGGCATTGACTTTATTGCCACGGTCGGCTATCAGGTGGGCGTCTGCTCCCTCCAGTGCTCTAATATTTCCAGCCTTGCTACGGGAAGGACAGCAATAGTAATCTCAACACGTTGCGTTATGTCACGTTACATTCGGTTTGGCAGGTTTCGGCAAAGTTTGGCTAGGATGGCTTTAACTTTAGCACTGTGCTCTGCTATTCGGTGGATTTTTGCGCTCTACTGCTCTCTGGTATGTCCTGCTTGGCTCTTTGGGGGGGGGGCAGCAATAGCGGTTTCGGCAGGTTAGGTCGTGTCACGTTGCGTTCGGTTAGGTTGGGTTAGGAAAAGTTTGGTTAGGATAGCTTTAACTTTTGTGCTTTACACTGCTACTCGGTGGACTTCTGCGCTATCCTGTGATCTAGTATGTCCTGCTTGGCTCTGGGGGAGGTGCAGAAGATTTCGGCACGTTAGGTTGAGCTGGGCTATGTTCGGTTATGATTTGTTGGTTTGGGATATGTTCCGGGTACCTTTGGCTCTTCTGATATACACTGCGATTCTATGGATTTCTGCATACTATTCTCCACTAATGCGTTCTGCTTGGCTTTCGTGAGGCCAAAAATAGTGGTGCCGGCACGTCTCGTTTAGCCCTGTTATGATCTGTTAGGTTGTGTTCGGATAAGCTTTGTTAGGGTTGCTATAACTTTTGTGCCGTACGCTACTACTCAGAGGATTTCTGCGCCCTACAGTGCTCTGGTATGTCCTGCTTGGCTCTGGGGAGGGGGGCAGCGATATGTATTTCTGTAAAATGTGTTAAGTTAGGCTATGTATGGCAATGTTCTGTTGATTAGGGTTAAGCTCTGGTAGCCTCCACTTTGCCGACGTACACTGCGATTCTGTGGATTCCTGCGATTTACACTCGACTAATGTGTTCTGCTCGGCTGTTGGGAGGCCAACAATGATGGTCCCGGTACGTCACGTTTAGTCCTGTTACGATCTGTTGTGTCGGGTTTGGATAACCTTTGTTCGGGTTGCCTGCACTTTTCCGTTTTACACTGCTATTCTATGGACTTCTGCCTCCTACTCTCCTCTAATGTGCTCTGCTCGTCTCTGGGGCGTCCAGCGATAGTGGTCGCTACACGTTCGGATGAGTTACGTTACGCTTGGTTGTGTTACGATTGGTTAAGCAAGGAGAGCATAGCTTTGGCTTTTTAGTGCTATATTCTGCTACTAGGTGGGTGTTTAGGTCCAACATTACTGTAGTATTTTCAGCTTGGCTCTGGTAAGGACAGCAATACTGGTCTCAACACGTTGCGTTGAGTCAGGTTACGTTCGGCTAGGTTCGGTTAGGCAAATTTTGTCTAGGATAGCTTTAACATTTGTTCTGTGCACTGCTATAGTGTGGAATACTGCACTCTCCTGCGCTCTGGTATGTCCTGCTTGGCACTAGTGAGGTCAGAAATAGCGGTCTCGGCACGTTAGGCTGTGTTAGGCTATGTTTGGTTAAGTCCTGTTGGTTTGTGTTAGGTTTGGGTAGCTTTGGCTTTCCTGATGTACACTGCGTTTCTAGGGTTTCTGCATTTTACTCTCCACTAGTGCGCCCTGCTTGGCTCTGCGGAGGCCAGCAATAGCGGTCTCGGCACGACAGATGCAGCTATGCCACGATTGCTTATGTTCCGTTCGTTTGGATTAGGTTTGTGTAGATATGACTATTCTATCATACACTGGGGTCCTATGGACTTCCACTTTCGAATTTCCACTAACGTGTTCTGCTTGAACCAGGGGAGACCAGTAGTAGTGTTCGCGGCGGGTTAGGTTGGGTTTGGTTAGGTTTGGTTGTGTTACGATTCTTCAGACCTGGAGAGAATGGCTATAAATCTTCTGGTATACACTGCGATTCAATGGATCTTTGTGTTCTACCCTCCACTAATGTGTTCTTGTTGGCCCTGGGAATCCCAGCAATGGCCGCCACGGTACGTGATGTTGAATCGGGAATCGCTCGGTTTGGTTGGGTTAGGCTAAGTTTGGATACGGTAGCATTAACTTTTGCACGGTACACTGCTATCCGGTTTACTTCAGCATTCTACTGTTCTCTAGTTTGCCCTGCTTCGCTCTGAGAGGGCAACAATAGCCGTCTAGGCACGTTGGCTTCAGTTAGGCTATGTTTGTCTATGTTCCGTTTGTCTGGGTTAGGTTTGGCTATCTTTGTCACTTCTGATATGCACTGCGATTATATAGACTTCTGTGATGTGCTCTCCACTAATGTGTCCTGCTTGGCTCTGTGGAGGCCAGCAATAGCTGTCGCGGCACGATAGGTTGAGATAGGTTACGATTGGTGATGTTACGAATGGCTCGGTTCGGCGAGGATAGCTTTGACGTTAATGCTATAGACGGCTATAAAGTGGATTTCTTGTGTCCAACGGTGATCTAGTACTTTCAGCTTGACCCCTGGAAGTCCAGCAATAGAGGCACTGGCACGTTAAGTCGAGTCACGTTACTTTCGGTTAGGTTGGGTTAGGCTAAACTTGGCTAGGGTAGCTTCATCTAGTGTGCTGTACACTGCTATTCGGTGGATTTCTGCGCTCTACTGTGCTCTAGTATGTCCGGGTTGGCACTGTGGAGTTCAGCAGTAGCGTTCTCAGCACGTGAGCTTGAGTTTGGCTAAGTTTGTATATGTCCTGTTGGTTTGGGCTAAGTATGGGAAACTTTGACTTTCCTGATATACACTGCGATTCTACGGATTTCTGCATTCTACTCTCCACTAGTGTGTTCTGCTTGGCTGTGGGGAGGCCAGCAATAGCGGTCTCGGCACGTTAGGTTGAGCTGTGCCACGATTGCTTATATTCCGTTCCTTTGGATTAGGTATGTGTTACTATGACTTTTCTGATATACACTGAGATCCTATGGACTTCTGCTCCCGAATTTCCACTAACGTGATCTGCTTGTATCTTGGGAGGCCAGTAGTAGTGGCCGCGACAGGTTAGGTTGAGTTTGGTCACTTTTGGTTATGTTGCAATTGGTTAGGTTTTTAGAGGATAACTATAAATCTTCTGATGTACACTGCGATTCAATGGATTTTTGTGTTCTACCCTCCACTAATGTGTTCTCCTTACCTCTGGGAATGACAGCAAAGGAGGCCTCGGAACGTGATGTTGTGTCAGGATACGCTCGGTTAGGTTGGGTTAGGCTAAGTTTGATTACGATTGCTTTAACTTTTGTGCTGTACACTGCTTTCCAGTGTATTTCTGCGTTCTACTGTTCCCTAGTTTGTCCTGCTGGGCTCTGAGGGGGCAGCATAAGCCGTCTCGGCACGTTAGATTTAGTTAGGCTATGTTTGGTTATGTTCTGTTGGCTTGGGTTAGGCCTATGTAGCTTTGACTTTTCTGATATACACTGCGATTCAATGGATTTCAGCGTTCTACTTTCCACTAATGTGTTCTGCTTGGCTCTGGGGGGGGGGCAGCAATAGTGGTCTCGGCAGGTTATGTGCAATCAGGTTACGTTCGGGTAGTCTGGGTTCGGCTAAGTTCGGCTACGATAGCTCTAACTTTTGTGCTGTACACTGCTTTTCTGTAGATTTCTGCGCTCTACTGCGCTCTAGCATGTCCTGCTTGGCTTTGGGGAGGGCAGCAATGACAGTCTCGGCACGCTAGGTTGAGTTATGATATGTTTGGTTATGTTCTATTGGTCTGTGTTAGGTTTCGGTAGCTATATCCCTTCCGATGCACACTGCGTTCCTACGGATCTCTGCATTCTACTCTCCACTAGTGAGCCCTGCTTGGCTCTGCGGAGGCCGGCAACAGCGTTCGCCGAGCATTAGGTTGCGTTATGCTACGTTCGGATGTTACGATTGGTTAGGTTAGGAGAGATTGGCTCCGACTTTAGTGCTATAGTCTTCTATTAGGTGGATTTCTGGGCACAACAGTGTTCTAATATTCTCAGCCTGGCTCTGGGAAAGCCAGAGATAGTGGTCTCGGCACGTTACGTTTGGTCGGGTTACGACCGGTTAGGTTGGGTTATCCTACGTTTGGTTAGGATATCCTTGACTTTTGTGCTGTGAACTGCTCTTCGGTAGGACTTCTGCGCTCTGGCGTGCCCGAGTATGTCCTGCTTTTCTTTTGTGGGGAGCGGGGGAGCAGCATCAGCGGTTTCGGCTCGTTTGGTTGACTAATGCTACGTTTGGTTATGTTTTGTTGGTGTGCGTTAGGCTTACGTAGCATTGACTTCTCTGATGTACACAGCGATTCTACGGGTTTCGGTTAATGTGTTCTGCTGGGCTCTGGGAGGCCAACAATAATGGTCGAGGCACAATTGGTTGCGTTAAGTTACGTTTTGCTATTTTACGGATGGTTAGGTTAGGAGAGGATAGCATTTACTTTAGTGCTATGGTCCGCTTTTAGTTGGACTTCTGCGCCCTTCAGTGCTCTAATATTTCCAGCTTGGCTCTGGGAAACACAGCAACAGCTGGTCTCTGCACGTAACGTAGCATCACGTTACGTTCGGATAGGTTGGGTTAGGCTAAGTTTGGTTAGGATGGCATTAACTTTTGTGCTGTTGACTGCTATTCGGAAGACTTCTGCGTCCTGTTGTGCTCTAGTATGCCCTGCTTGGCCCTGGGGGCGGGGGCGGCAACAATCGCGGTTTCTGCACGTTAGGTTCATTTAGGCCATGTTTGGTTATGTTTTGTTGGATTGGGTTAGGCATAAGTAGCTTTGAACTTTCTGATATGCACATCGATTCTATGGATTTCTGCGTTATACTCTCCGCGAATGTGCTCTGCTTGGCTCCGAGACGGGCAGCAATGATGGTCGCGGCACGTCAGGTTGAGATAGGTTACTTTGATTCACTTACGATTGCATATGTCAAGAGGGGATGTCTTTGACTTTAGTGCTATAGTCTGCTATTAGGTGAATATCTACGTCCTACAGTGCTTTATTATTTTCAGCCTGTCCCAGGGAACGCCAGCAGTAGTTGCTTCGGCTCGTTATGTTCAGTCAAGATACGTTCGATTAGGTTGGGTTGGGTTCAGTTTGGTTAGGATATCATTATCTTTTGTGCTGTACACTGCTATTCGGTGGATTTTTGCGCTCTGCGGTTCACTAGTGCGTCCTGCTTTGCTCTGGGGGACAGCAATAGCGGTCTCGGCACGGTAGGCGGGGTTAGGCTATGTTTGGCAATGTTCTGTTGGCTTGTTACGTTTGGGTAGCTTTGGCTTTTCTGATATACACTGCGTTTCCATGGATTTCAGCGTCGTCCTCTCAACCAATGTGCTCTGCAAGGCTCTGTGGGGGTCTGCGATAGTGGTCGTGGCACGTTAGCGCGAGTTATGATACTTTCGGTTATGATATTGTTGGTTAAGTTAGGATGTGGTAGCATGGATTTAGTGCTATAATCTGCTATTATGTAGTCTTCTGCGCCCTACTTTACTGTGATATTTTCGGCTTGGATCTGGCAATGCCAGCAATAGTGGTGTCGGCACGATATGTTGAGTCATATTACGTTCGGTTAGGCTGGGTTATGCTGAGTTTCGTTGGTATAGCTTTGACTTTTGTGCTGTACACTGCCATTCAGTGGACCTCTGCGCTCTACTATGCCATAGGAAGTCCTGCTTTGGTCTGGGGAAGGCAGCAATAGCGGCCTCGGCACTTTAGGATGAGTTAGGCTATCTTTGGTTATGTCCATCTTGTTTGGGTTAGGATTGTGTAGCTCTTTCATTTCTGATGTACGCAGCGTTTCTATTGATTTCTGTGTTCTACTCTCCACTAATGAGTTCTGCATGGCTCTGAGGGGGCCACGGATAGTGGTCGCCGCGCGTTAGCTCGAGTTCGCTTACGTTTGATTATGTTACGATTGTTTAGGTTAGGAGAGGATAGGCTTGTCTTTAGCGCTATAGTCTGCAATTATGAGGATTGCTGCTTCCTACGGCGCACTAATAATTTCATCTTCGCTCTTGGGCGGCCAGCAATACTTGTCTCGGTACTATATGTTGAGTCAGGTTGCATTCGGTTAGGTATAGCCTCAACTTTTGCGCTGTAGACTGCTATTAGGTGAATTTCTGCGGCCTACAGTGCTCTGACATGCTTAGCTTGTCCCTGGGAAGGCCAGCAATAGTGCTCCCGGTACGCTACGTTGAGTCACATTACGATCTGTCAGGTTGGGTTAGCCTAAGTTCATTTAGGGAAGCTTTAACATTTGTGCTGTACACTGCATTTCGGTGGATTATTGTGCTCCACTGTGCTCTAGTATGCCCCGTCAGGAACTGGGGATGACAGCAATAGCGGTCCCGGCACGTTAGCTTGAGTTATGTTACGTTAGGTTATGTTGAGTTTGCTCAGGTTAGTACAGGATAGGTCTGACTTTAGTGCTATAGCCGGCCATTAGTTGTATTTCCGCGCACAACAGTGCTCTAACATGTTCAGCTTGGCTCTGGGAAGGTCGGCAATGTTGGTCTCGGCACTTTATGTTGAGTCAGGTTACGTTCGGCTATGTTGGGTTACGCTAAGTTTTGCAATGATAGTTTTACCTTTAGTGCTGTACACTGCTTTTCGGTGGACTTCTGCGCTCTGTTGTGCTCTAGTATTTCCTGCTTGTCTCTGGGGAGTGCAGCAATAGCGGCCTCGTCAGGTTAGGTAGCATTGGGCAATGTTTGTTTATGTTCTCTTGGTATGGGTAGCTATGACTTTTCTGATTTGCTGTGCGGTTCTATGGATTTCTGCGTTCTACACCCCACTAATTTCTTCTGCTTGGCTCTGGGGAGGCCAGCAATAGCTGTTTCGGCACGTTAGGTTGTGTTATGCTGTGTTTGGTTATGTTCTCTCTGTTTGTGTTAGGCTGAGTTTGGTAAGGATAGCTTTTACGTTTGATCTGTGCGCTGCTATTCGGTGGATTTGTGCGCTCTGCTGTGCTCTAGTATGTCCTGCCAGGCTCTGGGGGAGGGCAGGAATGGCCGACCCGACACGATAGTTTTCGTTAGGCTATGTTTGGGTATGTTGTGTTGGTTTGGGTTAGGTTTGGGTAGTTTTCACCTTTCCGATGTACACTGCGATTCTACTGGTTACTGCATTGTACTCTCCACTAGTGTGTTCTGCTTCGCTCTGGGGTGGCCAGCGACAGCGTTCGCGTTGCGTTAGTTTCAGTCAGGTTACGTTTGGATATGTTACGAGTGGCTAGGTAGGCTGAGGAGAGCTATGACTTTATCGCTGAGAGCAATGACTTAGCAATAGTCAGCTACTATGTGGTCCTCTGCACCATACAGTGCTCTAATGCTTCCAGCTTAGTTCTCAGAAGACCAACAATAATGGTCTGGCACCTCATGCTGTGTCATGTTACGCTCGGTCAGTTTGGGTTGGGCTCAGTTTGGTTAAGATAGCTTTAAGTTTTGTGCCGTACACAGCGATTCGGTGGACCTCTGCGCTCTACTGTTCTCTAGTATGTCCTGCTTGGCTTTGGGGTGTGCAGCAATAGCCGTCTCGGAACGATCGGTTGAGTTAGGCTATGTTTGGTTACGTTATGTCGGTTTGGGTTTGGTTTGGGTTAGGTTTGGCTAGCTTTGACTATTCTGAAATACACTGCGATTCCACGAATTTCTGTATTCTACCCACCAGTAGTGTGTGCGGCTTGGATCTGTGGCAGCCAGCAATAGTGCTCGCGGTACGGTAGGTTGAGTTAGGATATGTTTGGTTATGTTCCGTACGATAGCGTTGGGCTTGGGTGGCTAAGACTTTCCCGATGTACACGGCGATTCTATGGATTTCTGCGTTCTGCACTCGGCTAATGTGTTTTGCTTGGGACTGGGGAGTCCAGTAGCTGCGGTCGCGGCACGTTAGTTTGAGGTTGGTCACGTTTAGGAATGTTACGATTGGTTAGGTTAAGAGAGAGCAGCTTTGACTATAGTGGCATGGCCTGATATTTGGTGCATTTCAGCGCTCTACAGAACTCTAATATTTCGAGCTTGGCTCTGGGAACGCCCCCAATAGTGGCACCGGCACGTTATGTAGAGGCAGGTTACGTCCGGTTAGGTTGGGTTAGGCCAAGTTTAGTTGAGATATCTTTAACTTTTCTGGTGTACACCGCTCTCCGGTGGATTTCTGCGCTCTACTGTGTTCTAGTATGTCCTACTTGCCTCCGGGGTGGGCAGCAACAGCGGTCTCGGCATGATAGGCTGAATTTTGCAATGTTTGGCTGTGTTCTGTTGGTTTGGGTTACGTTTGGGTAGCTTTGACTTTTCTGATAAACACTGCACTTCTGTGGATCGCTGCGTTCTACTCACCACTAATGTGTTCTGCTTCGCTCTGGGGAGGCCAGCATTAGTGCCCGCGGAACGTTACATTGAGTTATGTTACGTTCGGTTACGTTACGTATGGATAGGTTAGGGGAGGGTAGCTCTCACTTTAGTGCTATAGTCTCCTATTAGGAGGATTTCTGCGCCTTACAGTGCTCTAATATTTTCAGCTTGTTTCCACGAGGGCCACCAATAGTGGTCAGGGCACGTTAGGTTGAGTATGTCCATGTTTGGTTATGTTCTATCGGTTTGGGTTAGGTTTGGTTATATTTGACTTTTCAGATATAAGTTGCGATTCTATGGGTTTCTGTGTTCTATTCTCCACGAATGTGCTCTGATTGGTTCCGGCGAGGCCAGCGATAGTGGCCGCGTTACGTTAGCTTGAGGTAGGTTACATTTGGTTATGTTACGATTGGCTATGGTAGGAGAGGGTAGTTTTGACTTTGGTGCTATGGTCTGCTATTAGGTGGATTTCTGCGCCCTACAGTGCTCTCATTTTTTCAGCCTGGCTCTGGGAAGGGCAGCAGGAGTGGCCTCGGCACGTCATGTTGAGACATTTTACGTTCGGTTTCGTGGTGTCAGGCTAAGTTTGGTTAGGGTAGCTTTATCTTTGACGCTCTACGCTGCTTTTCGGTGGACTTCCGCGTTGTACTTAGCTCTTGTATTGCTTGGCAGCAATAACGGTTTCAGCATGTTAGGTTGAGTTAGGCTATGTTTGCCTATGTTCCATTGGCTTTGGATGGGCTTTGGTAGCCAGGAATTTCCTTATGTACACTGCGATTCTATGGATTTCGGCGTTCTACTCCCCACCAATTTGTTCTGCTTGGCTCTGGGGGCCAGCGACAGTGCTCGCGGCACGATATCATTGGTCATGTTACTCTTGGTTATGTTACGATTGGCTGTGTTACTAGAGGGTAGCTTCGACTTTAGTGCTATAGTCTGCTGCTAGGTGGGTATCTGCTCCCTACAGTGCCATAATATTCTCAGCTCGACTCTGGGAACGCCAGCAGTAGTGGTCTCGGCACATGTAGAGGCAGGTTGCGTTCGGGTGTATTGGGTTAGGCCAAATTTGGTTAAGATAGCCTTGACTTTCGGGCTACACACTATTATTCGGTATACTTCTGCGCTCTACTGCTTTCCAATATTTTCTGCTTGGCTCTGGCGAGGCCAGCAACAGCGGTCTCGGCACGTTGGGCTGTGTTATGTTACGTTCGGTTAGGTTAGGTTGTGCCAAGCTCGATCTGGCTATCTTTGACTTTCGCTCCATACACAGCTATTTGGAGTCTTTCCGCGCACATATGTCCTATAATATGCTCAGCTTTGCTCAGGGGTGGCAAGTGATAGTGACTTCGCTTCGTTAGTTTGAGTAAGGTTTCCTTTCGTTACGATAGGTAAGGAAGGTTTGGTCAGAATTACTTTGACTTTTGTGCTAAACACTGCTAGTCGGTTGATTCCTGCGCTCTACATTGCTGTACAATACTCTGCTCGACTCTGTGGAGGCGAGCAATAGCGGTCGCTGGACGTTAGTTTCAGTTACGTTACGTTTGGTTACGTTAGGTTAAGTTAGGCTTGGTAAGGATAGCTCTGACTTTCGTGCCATGCACTGTTATTCGGAGGACTTCTGCGATCTACTGTGCTCTACTACACTCTGCTTGTCTCTGGGGAGGCCAGAAGCAGGGGTCGCGGCACGTTATGTTGAGCTATGCTACGTTCCTTTAGGTTAGGTCAGGACAGGTTAGGTTTGGATATCTTCGACTCTTGCGCTATACACGACTATTTGGTGGATTTATACGCTCTACGTGGCTCTATTATGCTCAGCTCGGCTCTGGGGAAGAAGTAATACCGGTCGCGGCATGTTACGATGAGTTCGATTATGTTCGGCCATGATAGGTTTGGCTAAGGTTGGGAGTGAGAACATTGACTTCCGTGCAGTACGCTGTGTTTCCTTGGGCTTCTGTGGTCTTCCGTGCTCTACTACATTCTGCAAGGCTATGAGGAGGCTGGGGGCATTGGTCGCGGTACGATATATTTGGTAGGCCACGTACGTTTAGGTTAGGTTGGGTCAGGTTATGCAAGGATATCTACGGCTTCTGTATTCACCGCTATTCGGTGGATTTCTGCACTCCACACTGTTCTACCATACTCTGCTCGACTCTGGCGAGGCGAGCAATAACGATTGCGTCATGTTAGTTTCAGTTAGGTTACGCTTGGTAGGGTCAGGTTTGGTTAAATTTGGTAAGGATAGCTTTGACTATCGTGCTACACACTGTTATATGGTGTATTTCTGCGCTCTACTGTGATCCAGTACACTCTGCTTGGCTCTGGCAAGGCCAGCAATTATTGCCTCGACACGTTAAGTTGAGCTATGCCACGTTCGGTTGCGCTCAGCTACGTGATGTTCGGATAGGGTAGTCCTGGCGTCTGTGCTCT
The DNA here is from genome assembly GCF_001483705.2 of Eufriesea mexicana. Classification (NCBI taxonomy): domain Eukaryota; kingdom Metazoa; phylum Arthropoda; class Insecta; order Hymenoptera; family Apidae; genus Eufriesea; species Eufriesea mexicana. The sequence goes on from NW_016928228.1 coordinate 12,117, forward strand.
AAGCTGCCATCCTCCGATACCTGCGCCCTACTGCGCTAAAATATTTTCTGCTTGTCTCTGGGGAGGCCAGCGATAAGGGCCTCGGCGCGTTAGGTTTAGTTATGCTACCTTTGCATATGGAAATTTTGGTTATGTTAGGACAGAATAGCTTAGACTGTTGTGCCATTCACCGCTTTCGGGCGGATTTCACCTCTCTACTGCGCTCTAGTGTATTCTGCATGGCTCTGTGGTGGCTAGTAATGGTGGCGACGGCACGTTACGTTGAGATATGCGGCGTTCGGTTAGGTTAGGTTAGGTCATGTTATGTTAGGATATCTTCGAAGTTTGTGCTATAAACTGTTATTCGGCGACCTTTTGCGCTCTACATTGGTCTACTGTGCCTTCCTCGACCATGGGCAGGGGTGCAATTGTGGCCGTGGAACGTTAGGTTGTGTTACGTTACGATTGGTTAGGCCAATTTGGGCCATATTTGGTTACGGAGGCCGTGATTTTCTCGCTATACACTGTTATTCGGTGGATATCTTTGATTTAGTGTGCTCTGCTACATTCTACTTGGCTCTAGGGAGGCCAGGAGATGTGCTCGCGGCTCGTTATTTTGAGCAATACTACGTTTTGTTAGGTTAGCTAGGTCAGGCTAGTTACGATATCCACGGGTTTTGTGCTTTTCACTGCACTGCGGTGGATTTCTGCTCTCTACTGTGCTCTAGTGCATTCTGCTTGTCTCTGTGGTGGGCATCAATGGTGATCTCGTCATGTTTGGTTGAGCTAGGCTACGTTTGGATATGTTACGTTTGACTACGTTAGGACTGGCTACTTTGACTTTTGTGCTGCACACTGCTGTGCCGTGGACTTCTTCGCTCTATCGTGATCTAATGTGCGCTGCTTGGCTCTAGGGAGTCCAGCAATATTGGTCTCGTGACGTCATGTTTAGCTACACTATGTTTGGGCAGGTTAGGTATGATCAGGTTTGGCCTGAGTATATGTGACTTTTGTGCTATACACTGCAATGCGGAGGAACTCTGCGCCCTGCTGTGCTCTAGTATATTCTGCTTGGATGAGGGGAGGCCAGCAGTAGTGTTCCCGGCATGTTAGGTTGAGCTATGCTGCGTTTCGGTGTGCTACGTTTGGTGAGGTTAAGATATGATGGTTTAGTAATTTGTGCTGTACGCTGCTATGCGCGAATTTCAGCTCTCTACTGCGCGCCAATGTGCTCTGCTTTGCTCTGCGGTGGCCAGTAATAGTGGCCACGGCATGTGAGGTTGAGTTAGGTTACGTATCTCTGGGATAGGTTATGAAGGTTCCGTTGAGGTATGTTTGACTTCCGTTGAGGTATGTACATTGCTGTTCGGTGCATTTCAGCGCCCTACAATGTTCTACTATACTCCGCTCGTCTATGGGGAGGAGAGCAGTGCTTGTCGTGGCACGTTAGTTTGAGTTGAAAGTGTTACGTTTGGCTAGGTTGGGATATCCTGCCCTGACTTTCGTGCTGTACACTGCTTTTCCGTATGTTTCTGTGATCTACAGTGCTCTACTATATTCTGTTTGCCTCCGTGGACGCCAGCAGCAGTGGTTGCGGCACGTGGTGTTGAGATATGCTACGCTTGGTTAGGTTAGGTCAGGTCTGGTTAGGTCTGGACACCTTTGACTTTTGTGCTGTTCACTACCATTCTCTGGGCATCTGCGAACTACTGCTCCCTAGTACGTTCAGCTTGTCCCTGTGGAAGCCAGGAATCATGGTCTCGTCGTGTTTGGTTGAGTTAGACTACGTTCGGATATGATACGCATGGTGAGGTTATGATATTATACGTCAGACTTTTGTGTTATACACTACTATACGCTGACTGCTGCGCTCTACTGTCTCCTAATATCTTCTGCTTGTATCCGTGGAGGCCAGCAATAATGGTCTCGGCACGTTAGGTTGAGTTCTGATAAATTTGGTCAGGTTTGGTTAGGACACGTTTTGCTAGGATGTCTCCAATTTTAGAGATATTCGCCGCTTTGCGGTGGTTTTCTACGATCTACATTGCTCTACTACACTCTGCCCGGCACTGGGGTAGCAAGAAATAGAGTTCGTGGCACGTTAGGTAGGGTTAGGTTACGTTTGAGTAGGTTAGGTTATGCTAAGTTTCGTTACGATTGCATTCTTTCGTTCCATACACTGCTTTCGGTGGATTTCTGTGATCTACGGTGCTCTACCGTATTCTGCTGGTCTCGGCGGGGGCCAGCAGTATTGGCCTCGTCACGCCATGTTCAGTTATACTACGTTTGTGTATGTTAGGTAAGGTCAGGTTAGGTCAGTGCATGTTTCCCTTTTATTCTATACACTTCTATCCGCGAATTTCTGCGCTCTACTCTGCTCCACAATGCTCTGCTCGGGTCAGTGGTGGCCAGTAACAGTGATCCTTGCACGGTAGGTTGGGTTAGGTTTCGTATCGTTGGGTTAGATTAGGCAGGTTTGGTTAGGCTTCCTTCGACTTTTGGGCTATACACCGCCATTCGGTGCATTTCCGCTCTCTATATTGCTCCACCATACTCCGCTTGATTATGGGTAGGGGAGCAGCTGTGGTCATGGCACGTTATGTTGAGCTACTCTACGTTTGGTTAGGTTAGGTTGGGTCAGGTTAAGTTAGGATATCTTCGACTCTTGTGCTGTTCACTGCAATGCGGTGGATATCTGCGCACTACTGCTCCATAGTGCATACGTCTAGTCTCTGTGGAGGCCAGCAGTAGCGGTCTTACCATGGTACGTTATGTTATGTTACGTCTCGTTGTGTTACGTTTGGCTAAGTTAGGTCATGCTACTACGTCTTTTGAGCTGTGCACTGCTGTTCTGTGAATTCCTGCGCTCTAATGCGCTCTAATATGCTCTACTTGGCTCTGCGAATGCCTGCAATAGCGGTCGCGGCATGTTATATTGTGTTACACTACGTTTGGTTGGGTTAGGTTAGGTCAGGTTAGGTTTGGTTTTCTTTGACTTTTGTACCATACAACGCTATTCGATGGATTTATGCGCAACACTGTGATCTAATATTTCCTGCTCGTCTCTGGGGTGGCCAGTATTGTCCGTCTCGGCACGTTAGGTGTAGTTAGTTGTCGGCTCGTTGGGTTAGGATTCGAAGGCTTGGTTAGGATTTCTTTGACTTTGGTGCTGTACACTGCTGTTCGATGCATTTCCGCGCTGTGCCTTGCTCTGCTATAATCCAATCGACTCTGGAGATGCGAGCAGTGGTGGTCGTGACACGTTAGTTTGAGTTGGGTTACGTTTCGATTGGTTAGGCTAGGTTAGGTTTGGTTAGATTAGCATTGGCACTCGTACTGTACACTATTATGTGGTGCATTCCTGTGACCTACAGTGCTCTTGTATATCCTGTTTGGCACTGGGGATTGGAGCAACAGTGGTCGCGGCAGGTTATATTCAGTTATGCTACGTTTGGTTTGTTTTGGTTTAGTCAGGCTCGGACAGGGTATCTTCTACTTTTGTGCTATACACTGCTATGCGGTGGACTTCTGCGCTCAACTGTGCTCTAGCATATTGTGCTTGTCCCTAGGGAGGCTAGCAGTAGCGCCCACGGCTCGTTAAGTTGAGATCGTTTACGTTCGGGTATGTTACGTTTGGTTAGGTTAGGACAGGATAGCTTTGACTTATGTGCTATACACTGCGATTCTATGGATTTCTGCGCTCTACTCTCCTGTAATATGTTCTGCTGGTCTCTGCCGAGTTCGGCAACAGATGTCTCGGCACATTAGTTTGTGTCAGGTTACGCTTGATTACGTTGCGTTTGGTTTGGTTAGGATAGGAAGGCTTTGACATTTGCGCTATGGACTGGTACCCGGTGGACCCCTGCGATCTACTGTGCTCTGCTATACCCTGATCGAATCTGGGGATGCCAGAAGCAGTGGTCGCGGCACGCTATGCTGAGCTATGTTACGTTTTGCTAGTTTAGGCAAAGTTAAATTCTGCTTCGGTAGCTTTGACTTTCGTACTATACGCCTCTATTCGGTGGATATCCGCGTTCTACAAGATTCTACAATATTCTGCTTTTTCCTGGGGATGCCGGGAACAGACGTCGAGGCACGTTACTTCAAGTTGGGCTACATGTGGTTAGGCTAAGTTAGTTTGGGTTAGGTTTGGTCAGCTTTGACTATTCTGCCGTACACTGCAATTCTATGGGTCTCTGTAATCTGCTCTCCTATAATACATTCTGCTTGGCTCTGTGGTGGCCAGCAACAGCGATTGCGCCATGTTAGTATGAGTTAGGTTACGTTCGGTTATATTACGATTGGTTTGGTTGGGATATGCTGGCTTTGAATTTTGTGCTATGCACTGTTTCTTGGATGGCTTCTGCGCTGTACTGTGACGTTGTATTGTCTTTCTGGACACCTGGAGGCCAGCAATATTGGTCTCGTCACGCTATGTTGGGTTACACTACGTTTGGATAAGTTAGGTTAGGCAAAGCTAGCTCGGTATATGTTTGACTTGTGTGCTATACACCGCAAAGCGTTGGATTTCTACGCTCTGCTGTGCTCCAGTGCATTCTCCTTGGCTCTGGGGTGGCCAGGAGAAGTGGTCTCGTCATGTTAGTTTGAGATAGGGTGCGCTTGGCTATGTTACGTTTGGCTAGGTTAGGATAGTCTACTTCGTCTTTTGTGCTGCACACCGCTATTCGGTGGATTTCTGCTATCCAGTGAGCTCTAATATTTCCTGCTTGGCACTGCAAGGGCATCAAATATTGGTCTCGTCGTGTTATGTGTTGTTACACTACGTTTGGGTTTGTAAGATTTGGTGAGCTCAGGTCAGGATATGTTTGACTCTTGCGGTATACACCGCAATGCAGCGGATTTCGCGCTCTGCTGTGCTGTAGTATTTTCTACGTGGCACTGAGGAGGCCAGCAGTTGCGGTCACGACGTGTTAGGTTTGGTTAGTCACAGTTTGCATGTGCTACGTTTGGCTAGGTTAGGATATGCTACTTTGGCTTCTGTGACTTTCACTGCTCTCCCGTGGATACCTGTGATCCACTGCGCTCTACTTCAATCTGCTTGGCTCTGGAGAAGCCAGGAGCAGCGGTCGCGGTACATCATGTTCAGCTATGCTTCGCTTTGTTAGGTTAGTATAGGCCATGTTATGTTAGGGTATCTAGGGCTTTTACGCAGTTCACCGCAGTGCTGTGGATATCTGCGCACTACTGTGCTCTGGTACTCGCTGCTTGTCTTCGTGGAGGCCAGCAATCGTTGCTTTGTCATGATAGGTTGCGTTATGCTACGTTCGGGTAGGTTACGTTCGGCTAGGTTAGGACAGGCTACTTCAACTTCTGTGCTACTGGCTGCTGATATGCTCTGCTTCACACTTGTGAGGTCAGCATTATTGGCCTCGTCACGTTGCGTTTAGCTACACTACGTTTGTACATGTTAGGTAAGGTCTCGTTAGGACGCGATGTGTTTGACTTTTGTGCTGTACACTGCAAACATGCGGATTTCTGCTCTCTACTGTGCTATAGTATATTGAGCTTCACTCTGGGTAGGCCAGCACTAGTGGGCTTGCCGCGTTATGTTCAGATATGTTACGTATATTTATGCTACGTTTGGTTAGGTTAGGCATGACAGCCTTGACTTTTGCGCTGTGCGCTGCTATTCGGTGGATTTCTGCATTCTAGTGTGCTCTAATATATTCTGCTCGGCTCTGGGAAGGCCAGAAATATTGGTATCGGCGCGTTATATTTATTCATTCTGCGCCTGCTTATGACACGTTTTGTCATGTTATGAGAGGATAGCTTAGACTCTTGTGCCATACGCAGCCATTCAGTGGATTTCTGCCCACTACTGTGCTCTAATATTAACTGCTTGGCTCTGGGTGGCCAGGAATGGTGGTATCGGCGCATTAGGTTCAGTTATGCTACGTTTCGCTATGCCACGTTTGAGATGATAGGACACGGTAGTTCATACTTTTGTGCCATACACTGCTGTTCCTTGGTTTTTTGCCCTCCACTGTGCTCTGCTGCATTCTGCTTGGCTGCGGGGATGCCAGCAGCTGTTTTCGCAGCACGTAATTTTGAGTCATGCTACTCAATATCTTCGTATCTTGAGCTACACACTGCTATTCGGCGGAACTCTGCGCTCTTCATTGCTCCTACTATACCCCGCTTGACTCTGGGGTGGTGAGGAATAGTGGCCGTAGCACGTTAGGGTCAGTTACGTTATGGTTGGTTAGGTCAAGTTATGCTACGTTTCGCTATGCCACGTTTGAGATGATAGGACACGGTAGTTCATACTTTTGTGCCATACACTGCTGTTCCTTGGTTTTTTGCCCTCCACT
>NW_016928229.1:0-608 GCF_001483705.2 Eufriesea mexicana
TGACTTAACGTAAGCTAACCGAACGTAGCATAACTTAACATGACGTGCCGCGGCCACTGTTCCGGGCATTCCGAGACGCAACCAGGGTGCCGTAGAGCACAGTAGAACACAGAAACACAAGGAACAGCAGTATGAAGCACAGAAGTCGAAGTAGCCGTTCCTAACATAGCCAAATGTAGGACCTCCAAACATAACCGAACTCAACCCAACATGACAAGGCAGCCGCAGCTGACCTCAACAGTGACAAGTAGAGTGCACTAGAGCACATCAGTTCGCATAAATCCTCCGCATTGCACTTTGCAGCACAAAAGTCGAAGATATCCTATCATAACCAGACATAACCTAACCTAACTGTACGCAACGTAACACACCGGAGCGTGCAGCGACCACTGCTTCCGGATGCCACAGAGCTAAACAGAATGCAGTAGAGCACAGTAGATCACATGTAACCGGCGCATAATAGTGTATTGCACGAAAGTCGAAAGCCATCCCAGCTAAACATAACGTAACATAACCTAACCAAACGTAGCACAACTCTACATAATGTGCCGCGGATGTTGCTGGCCTCTCCAGGTCCAAGCAGAATATAGTAGAGCGGAGTCGAGTGC
>NW_016928230.1:0-1924 GCF_001483705.2 Eufriesea mexicana
GCGGCGGTGCTCCTGAAGAAGGGGCCGTTTCGTTGAGGCGAAGGGTTCGACAGTCCTTGATGCCCGCCTGGCGAGCTCGGCTATGGAAGGCGTGTAGCCGGCGGCACCGGGCGATCGATGCTGTGCTCCCCGCGTCGGATGCATGGGGGCGCAGCGGCAGCCGGCATACATTCCGCCTGACACAGGTGCTAACCGGGCACGGGTGCTTCGTGGTTACCTCTGTCGTAACGTGCGTGAACGTGAGACGCGGTGTCATCACTGCGGGGAAGGGCGGGGCACGGCGCCCCACACGCTGGAGGAATGTCCGGCGTGGGCTCCCGAGCGCCGTGTACTGTGTCGCGTGGTGTGTTGGTACCTTTCACTCTCAGTCGTCGTGCCGCGGATGACGGAGTGCTTAGGTGCGTGGCGTGCGGTGGCCTCCATCAGCGAGGCGGTCATGTTACAGAAGGAGGCCGCGGAGAGAACCCTCGAGCGTAGGGCGTGCTCCTCGCGCGTAGGGTGGCGGAGGCTGCAAGCGTTGCGCCGGAGGGCGGCGCGCGCACTGCCGGATGTGTTAACGCGTTAGACCTCCGGCTTCGCGGGCGACCATGTACCTACGGCCGGTGAGATCGTCGCTCTCTCCCGTTGAAACCTAGGTGAGGGTGACCACGAGCTGACGTGTGGGGGTTCGTCAGTTCGAGAGACCGTGGTCTGGGCGTGCGTCGTCGCGTGATGGTCGCGCGGCGTCCGCAGGGCATGCGTTCGTTGCGGTGCGCTGGTATGCGTGTTGTGTACTTGAGAGTGTGTGTGTGTGTGCCTGTAAACGACCCGTCCTGCATGCATGGACATGATCGTTTCGGCTGCGATTACCAGTCGCGCCGGGAGGGAACTGCGGTTGCGTCACAGGGGCGTCCTGGCAATTGCGTCGCCGCGTATTCCAGGGTGCACCGAAATGCGAAGGGCTGGCCATCGTGGGGGTTTTAGTGGGTAAAAATCCCGCATAACCCCGCCCCCTCCCCTAAGGGGGTCTGGTATCTTTGGAAGATTTCCCCCACGTGAAAAAAAGGTCAGGGTGTCTGACTCTTGTGTTATACGCTGCAATTCGGTGGAATTCTGCACTCTGCTGTGCGCTAGTGCATTCTACATAGATATGGGGAGGCCAGCAATAGCGGTCGCAGCACGCAATGTTTTGCTATGCCACGATTTGTTATGTTACGGTTGGTTACGTTAGGAGAGGATAGCTTTGACTTTAGTGCTATAGCCTGCTATTAGGTGGATTCCTGCCTCCTACGTTGCTTTAATATTTTCACCTTGGATCTGGGAATGCCAGCAGTAGTGCTCTCGGCACGTTGGATTGAGCCACTTTACATTCGGTTAGGTTGTGATAGGCTATGGTTGGTTAGAAATAGCTGTAACTCTTGTCCTGTACACTGCTATTCGGTGGATTTCTGATACTGTGCCCTAGTATGTCCTGCTTGGCACTGGGGGCGCTGCAATTGCGGTTTTGTCAAGTTTGTTTGGTATAGACTATGTTTGGAATGCGCTGCTCGTTTGGGTTAGGCTTAGGTAGCTTTGACTTCTCTGATATACACTCCGATACTATGGGTTTCTGTCTTCTACTTTCCGCTAATGTGCACTGCTTGGGTCCGGGGATTCCAGTACTTGTGATCGCGGCACGTTAGTCTGAGTTAGGTTACGCTTTGTTATGTTGCGATTCGTTAGGCTAGGAGAGGATAGCTTTGACCGTAGTGGTATATTCTGTTGTTAGGTGGATTTCTGCGCCCCAAAGTTCTCTATTATATTCAGCTTGGCTCTGGAGGCAAGCAATGTTTGTCTCGGTACGATAGGTGGGTCATGTTACGTACGGTTATTTAACGACTGTCTAGGTAAGGAGATGATAGCTATGACCTTAGTGATATAGTCTGTTATTAGGTGGATTTCTGCG
>NW_016928231.1:0-1560 GCF_001483705.2 Eufriesea mexicana
TGAGTTAGGTTACGTCCGGTTACTTTACGTTTGTCCAGGTTAGGATACGATAGCTCCAACTTTTGTGCCATACACTGCTATGCGGTTGATATCTGCGCCCTACTATGCTCTAATACGCCCTGTTCGGCGTTGGGGGGGGGGAGCAATAATGGTCTCGGCACGTCAGGTTCTGTTACGCTGCGTTCCGTCAGGTCATAGCTTTGACTTTTGCGCTATGCACAGCTGTTCGGAGGGTTTCTGAGCTGTACGTTGCTCAACTATACTCTGCTCGGCTCTGGGGAGAACAGCAATAGTGGCCGCGGCGCGTTATGTTGAGTTAGTCCTCGTTTCGTCGGATCATATTTGTTTGTGTTAGGATTGGATGGCAGTTAGGATTGGATGGCATTGACTTTTTTGCTATACACTGCGATTCTATTGATTTCTGCGCTCCAATTTCCATTAATATGTTCTGCTTGGCTCTGAGGAGACCAGGAAAAGTGTTCTCGGCACGCCAGGTTGAGTCAATTTACGCTTGGCATGGCTAGGTGAGGAAAGTCTTGGTTAAGATAGGCTTGACTTATGCTCCATACACTACTATTCGGTCGATATCTGTGCACTGCGCTGCTCTACCAGCTTCCGCCTGTCTCTGGGGAGGACAGAAATAGTGTTCGTGGCACGTTTGCTAGAGTCAAGCTGCGTTCGGAGACGTAAGGTTTTGCTATGCTAGGATGGGACAGCTTCCACTTTTGTGCTGTACACTGGGTGGGATTTGCGCTCTGCAGTGCTCTAATACGCCCTGCTTAGCGCAGAGGAGGTCAGCAATAGTGGTCTCGGCACGTCAGTCTGCGTTATGTTGTGCTTTGTTACGTTACGCTTGTTTGGGCTTGGATAGGGTAGCTTAGACTTTTGTGCTCTGCACTGCTACTCGGTCGATATCTGCTCGCTGTGTTGCTCTGACAGCCTCTGCTCGTCTCTCGGGAGGTCAACAACTGTGGTCACGGCACGTTATATTGAGTTATTATGCGTACGGTTAGGTTAGAAAGGGTCAGCTTAGGTTAGGATCTTTCCGACTATTGTGCTGTACAGTGCAATTTGGAAGCCCCCTGCACTATACTATGCTCTAGTATGTTCTGCTTGTCCCTGGGGCGTTGAGACATATTGGTCTCCGCGTGTCAGGTTAAGTTTGGTTACGTTTGCGTGTATTACGTTTGGATAGTTCAGGAGAGGATAGAGGTGACTTTTGTGCTATATACTGCTATTCGTTAGAACTCTGCGCTCTACTGTGCTCTACGGTACTCTGCTCTCCTCGGGGGAGGACAGTAATTGCGGTCTCGGCACGTTAGGTTGAGTTAGGCTGCGTTTGGGTAGGATGTATTAGTGTGGAATAGGTTCGGAATGCTTTGAATTTCGTGGTTTAAACACCATATAGGTGGACCTATGCGCTGTACTCTGCTCTAGTATGTTCTTCTTGGCTCTGCATAAGCCAGCAATAGTGGCCTCGGCTTGCCAGGCCGGGTCAGCTTGCGCTTGGCTTGGCTACGTTGGGATAGGCTTGGTCAGGGTATCTATAACTTTTGTGCT
>NW_016928232.1:0-1243 GCF_001483705.2 Eufriesea mexicana
CTGCGATTCTATGCATTTCTGCGCTCCACTTTACACGAACATGTTCTACATGGCTCTGGGGAGGAGAGCATTATTGGTGCCGAAACGTTCGGCTGTGTTTGGTTACGTTTGGTGGTGTTACGATTCGTTAGGTTTGGTGAGAGCACCTTTGACTTTTGTGCCACATACTGCTTTCGGAGGATTTCTCCGCTCTACTGTGTTCTAATTGCTATGATTCGTTCTGGGGAGGCCAGAAATATTGGCCGACGCACGTTAAGTTCTGTTGGGTTACGTTTGGTTAGCTTATGGTAACACGGGTAAGGCTTACATAGCTTCGATTTTTCTGCTGCACACTGCGATTCTATGGATTTCGCTCCATACTCTCCTCTAATATATTCTGCATGGCCGTGGGCAGACCTGAAATAGTGGCCGCGGCGCGTTAGGTTGAGTTATGTTACGTTTGGCTAGGATAGATTTTGTTAGGTTAGGAAGGAATAGCTTCAGCTTTTGTGCTATACACGGCATTGTGCTATACACGGCTATTTGGTGGTTTTCTGAGCTCTAATTCGCTCTAGCTTGCAGTGCTGGGCTCTGGGAAGGACAGAAATAGTGGTCTCGTCAAGTTACTTTGAGTTAGGTTAAGTCCGGTGATGTCATTGTTGGTTAAGTTAGGAATGGTTAGCTTTAACTTTTGCGCTGTGCAGTGTCAATCGGTGGATTTCTGTGCTCTACATAGGTCTACTATGCTCCGCAGGACAATCGTGACGCCAGCATTTGTGGTTGTGCCGCGATAATACTTTAACTTTTGCGCTGTGCAGTGTCAATCGGTGGATTTCTGTGTTCTGCATAGGTCTACTATGCTCCGCAGGACAATCGTGACGCCAGCATTTGTGGTTGTGCCGCGATAATTTGTGTTATGTTACGCTTGGTTAGGTTAGGTTAAGTTAGGTTGGGATTGCTTTGACTTTCGTGCTATACAGTGACATTGAGTGGTATCCTGCTCTCTACTTTGCTCTACTCTGATCTGCTTGGCCTCGTGGCGGCCAGCTGTAATGTTCGCGGCATGATAGGTTGAGATACATTACGTTTGGTTAGGTTAGGATGGGTAGTATATAGTCAGGATACATTCGACATATGTGTTCAACTCTGATATTCTAAGTGCCTCTCTGCCCTACTGTGCCCTATTATATTCTGCTTGCCCCTGGGGAAGTCAGCAATTGTTATCGCGGCACATCAGGTTCAGTTATTCTGCGCTTGGTTAGGT
>NW_016928233.1:0-688 GCF_001483705.2 Eufriesea mexicana
CCATAAATCCATTCATCCGTACATATATACATGCATACATACATCCATACATGCATCCATACACGCATCCAGACATCCATCCATCCATACATCCATCCACTCATTCATCCAGCCATCCATACATCCATACATTTACAGATCCTTGCATCCATACATCCGTCCATCCATAATCATACAGCCATCCATACATCCATACATTTACAGATCCTTGCATCCATACATCCGTCCATCCATACATTCGTACATTCACACATACATACATCCATACATCCATACATCCATAAATAAAACATCCATATATACATCTATACGCACATCCGTACATACATCCATCGATCCACCCATCCATAATTCCATTCATCTACCCATCCATAAATCCATCCAACCATAGATACATCCATCCATACATTCATACATCCATACGTCCGTCCATCCGCACATCCATCCATCCATACGTCCACCCTTCGATACACTCATCCATTCATACATCCACCCATCCATACATCCATCGATCCATAATCCATCCATCCGTACATCCATACACCAATCCATTCATACATACATACATACATACATACATCAGTACATCCATCCATCCATCCATACATCTATACACCCGTACATACATAAATTCGTACGTACATACGTCCATACATCCATACATCCATTCATCCATACATGCATACAT
>NW_016928234.1:0-568 GCF_001483705.2 Eufriesea mexicana
CAGTGCTATAGAATCGTCCTGAAAAATTCAATTTTATTGTCATTTTCGACTAATACCGTGGTGAGCTGGCTTCTTTGCATAATTATGGAGGAAAGATCCTTTTGGCGTACTATAGCCATTGCAATGTTGTAGAATATGGTTGGGAAATTCAATTTTATTGACATTTTCGATTAATACCGTAGTGAGCTAACTTTCTTGCATAAATAAGGATGAATGATTCTATTGGCTTGCTATAGCCGTCGCGATGGTACAGAATCTGGCTGGAAAGTTCAATTTTATTGACATATGATGCTTATATCGGCGTGAGATAACTTTCTTGCATAAACATGGAAGAAAGATCCTTTCGGAGTGCTATAGCCATCGCAATGCTGCAGAATCTGGCTGGAAAATTCAATTTTATTATCATTTCCGTCCCTTATCGTGGTGAGCTATCTTTCTTGCATAAATAAGCACCAGGATAGATTCTTTTGGCGTGCTGTAGACATTGAAATGATACAGAGTGTGCTTGGAAAATACAATTTTATCGACATTTTCGGCTAATATCGTGGTGAGATGACATTCTCGGATA
>NW_016928235.1:0-300 GCF_001483705.2 Eufriesea mexicana
GTTGCCGGAGAATAGGTCTATTCGAAATCTATAACCTGTTATAGCTTGGTGAGTAGATCGCTTGACGTCTTCAATCCAATGGCAAGTACAGCAATCTACTTGCCAGAGAATAGGTCTACTCAAAATCTATAATCTGTTAAAGTTTGTTTAATGGGTCGCCTAGCGTCTGCAACCAATGGCATGTACAGCCATCTGCTTGTCAGAGATTAGGTCTGATCAAAATCTGTAACCTCCTACAGCTTGGTGAATAGATCGCCCAACGCCTTCAATCCAATGACAAGTACAGCCATCCACTTGCCA
>NW_016928236.1:0-515 GCF_001483705.2 Eufriesea mexicana
AATAGCACAAAAGCCGTAGATAAGCCAGCATAACCTAACCTAACCAAACCGAATGAAAAGTAGTATTACTCCACATAACGTGCAGAGACCACTGCTCCTGGCCTCTCCGTGGCCAAGCAGATTGTTGTAGGTCGCAGCAGATAACAGGTTTAAACCGCATAAGAGTGAATGGCATGAGATTCATCGCTACCCTAACACCACATAGCCTAACCTCACATAACCAAACGTAACATAACAGAACCTAACGTGCCGCGACCGGTATTGATCGCGTCCCCATATTCGAGCAGGTTAAAGTGAAGCAATGTAGAACGCAGAAATCCACGGAATAGCAGTGTAGGTTACAAAGGTCGAGGACACTCTAACATAACCCGGCCTAACCTAGCCTTCACCAAACGTAGCATAAGAGAACATAAAGCCGTGACCACTGCTTCTGTCACCCCAGAATCATCAGGATATGGTAGAGCAATGTGGAGGGCAGAAATCCACCGAATAGCAGTGTATAGCACAAAAGCCGT
>NW_016928237.1:0-688 GCF_001483705.2 Eufriesea mexicana
CGTGCTATAGCCATTGCTATGCTTCAGAATCAGGGTGCAAAATTCAATTTTATTAACATTTTTGACTAATATCGTGGCGAGATAGCTTTCTTCAATATTAAGGAGGAAAGATACCATTGGCGTGCTATAGCCATTGCAATGCTATAGAATCTGCCTCGAAAACTCAATTTCATTGACATTTTCGACTAATATCGTGGTGAAGTAACTTTCTTTTATAAATAAGGGGGAAAGATACTATTCGCGTGATATAGCCATTGCAATGCTATAGAGCCTGCATCGAAAATTCAATTTTATTGACATCTACGACTAATATCGTGGTGAGGTAACTTACTTGCATAAATAGGGAGGACAGATTCTATTGGCCAGCTATAGCCATTGCAGTGCTATAGAATCTGGCTGGAAAATTCAATTTTATTGACATTTTCGACTAATATCGCGGTGAGCTAACTTTCTACGTTAAATAAGGAGGAAATATCCTATTGGCGTGCTATAGCCATTGCAGTGCTGTAGAATCTGGCCCGAAAATTCAATTTCATTGACATTTTCGTCTAATATCGTGGTGAAGTATCGTGGCGAGCTAGCTTTCTTGTATAAATAAGGAGGAACGATTCTATTGGCCAGCTATAGCCATTGCAATTCTACAGTGTCTGTATGGAAAATTCAATTTTATTGGCATTTTCCACTAATA
>NW_016928238.1:0-771 GCF_001483705.2 Eufriesea mexicana
TTGCTCGTAATAGTAATTTTATTGGTGATATTGATAGTAACATTGAGATAGTAGTTCTATTAATCATATTGAAATAGTAAATATCGAAATAGTAGTTATATTGGTGATACTGATACTAATATTGAGATGATAGTTTTATTGATGATGATAGCAGTTTTGCTGGTGATATTGGTACAGTAGTGACACTGATGGTATTGAAAAAGTAATATTGAGATAATAATTGTTCTGTTGAAATTCGATCTACAATGTATACAATAGCGACATCTCTTGAATGAATAAATAAACCAATTAACGATGATGGTTATGAGTACGAACTTCCTTCTTCTAACTTGACACCCAAGCTGCGAACACAGGTGCACAGACCATCTTTAGAAATTAAAATATAATATTCCGAATGAAAGTCCCTTTCTACAATTCCACAATTATACATCAGCAGTTACTTTGCCCCTTGCCAAATGCAGGCACCTGAACTCTGTATGTACAGTATATACCTAGTGCTTTGAGTTAAGTTTCAGTTAGAACAACCATCTTGTACTAGTTACGATCAGTCGATATTAATTTCTAGTGAGATATAATTTATTAATCCAATTTTTACTAATTTCTACTAATCCAATTTAACTTCGTCGCTATCTAATTGGTCTCCATTCTGAACCAGAAAGTTTTTGTCGCCTATCTCTAATTAGGGGCTTTGAATAGACCATCGTGCGCTGGTTGGTTAGGCTTCATAACTGTATCACGTCTTAGAAACGCGTAAGATGCTATTTCCACCTT
>NW_016928239.1:0-566 GCF_001483705.2 Eufriesea mexicana
AATAACAATAGAATTGAACTTTTCAGTCAGATTTCCCTGCAATGCAATGGCTAAAGCAAACCAGTGACATCTTTCCTCCTCATTTGCGCAGAACAGCTTGCTCAATAGGATATTAGTCGAAAATATCAGTAGAATTGATCTTTTCTGACAGAATCTGTTGCAAAGCTATGGCTATAGCAAATAAATAGAATCTTTCGTCCATATTAATGCAGAAATGTCTGCTCACAACAATATTTGGCGAAAATAACGAAAATGTCTATAAAATTGAACTTTTCAGTCAGGTTCTATTAAATGCAATGGCTATAACAAACCGCTAAGATCTCTCCTCCTTATTTTTGTAGAATATATTTCTCACCACGATATTAGTCGAAAATGTCCTTAAATTTCAGCTTTTCAGTAAGTTTCCATTGCAATGCAATGGCTATAGCAAACCACTAGAACCTTACCTCCATGTTTACGCAGAAAAGACTTCTCACCTCAATATTTGTCGAAAATGTCGATGTAATTCAACTTTTCAGGCTGATTCTATTTCCATGCAATGGCTATAGCATACCCATAGAATCTTC
>NW_016928240.1:0-259 GCF_001483705.2 Eufriesea mexicana
GCTCTACTTACCATTGAATTGAGAAAGTTATGTAATCTATTCATCAAATTCTAGCAGGTTATAGTTTCTGAATAGGCTTATTCTATGGTAAGTAGGTGGCTATACCTACCATTGGATTGAGAACGTTAGATGACTTATCCATCGAGTTATAACATGTTATGAATTCTTAATAGACTTATTCAATGGTAAGTAGATAGCTATACCTACCATTGGATTGCGAACGTTAGGTGATCTATTCATCAAACTATGGCAGGTTATA
>NW_016928240.1:1853-2639 GCF_001483705.2 Eufriesea mexicana
AGATGGCTATAGCTATCAATGCATTGAGAACGTTAGGTGATCTATTCATCAAACTATAGCAGGTTACAAAATTTGAATAGACTTATTCTATGGTAAGTAGATGGCTATACCTACCATTGAATTGAGAACGTTAGGTGATCTATTCATCAAACTATTGCAGGTTATAGATTTTGAATAGACTTATTCTATGGTAGTACGGATGGCTATATTTACCATTGGATTGAGAACTTTAGATGATCTATTCATCAAACTAGAGCAGGATATAGATATTCAATAGACATATTCTATGGTCAGTAGATGGCTATACCTACCATTGGATTGAGAAAGTTAGATCTATCCACCAACCTATACCAGGTTCTGAATTTTTAATAGACCTACTCTATGGTAAGTAGATGGGTATACCTACCATTGGATTGAGAACGTTAGGTAATCTATTCATCAAACAATGGCAGGTTATGAATTTTTAATAGACTTATTCTGTGATAAGTAGATGGCTATACCTACCATTGGATTGAAAACGTTAGGTGATCTATTCATCAAACTGTAGCAGGTTATTGACTTTGAATAGACTTATTCTATTGTAAGTAGATGGCTATACCTACCTTTGGATTGAGAACGTTAGATGATCTATTCATCAAATTAGAGTAGGTTATGAATTTTTAATAGACCTATTCTCTGGTAAGTAGATGGCTATACCTACCATTGGATTGAGAACGTTAGATATATCCATCAAACTATACCAGGTTATGAATTTTTAATAGACCTATTCTATGGTAAGTAGATGGC
>NW_016928241.1:0-522 GCF_001483705.2 Eufriesea mexicana
CAAAAGTCAAAGGTACCATGACCTAACCACACCTAACCTAATATAAGCAAACATAAAATAACTGAACATGACGTTCCGCGAACACAATTACTGTCTTCCACAGAGACAGGCAGTATATCATAGAGCACAGTAGTGCGCAGAAGGCCATAGGACATCAGTGTTGTGCATATATGTCAGAGATATCCTAACCCTACCCAACGTAACCTAACCTTACCAAACGCAATCTAACTCAACATAACGTGCCGCAACCATTATTGCCGGCCTCCACGGAGCCAAGGAGTGCATAATAGTGGAGACTGGACCGCTCAAATCCGTAGAATCGCGGCGTACAGCAGAAAAGTCGGAGCGATCCAAACCTAACCAAAGCTAACATAACAAAACCAAACGTAAACTAACGCTTCCTAATAAGCAATTATTGCTGGCGCCCCCGAGACAAGCAGATCATACTAGAGCACACCGGAGCGCACAAGTCCACCGCATTCCAGTGTACTGCACAGAAGTCGAAGATATCCTGGACTAGCT
>NW_016928242.1:0-2099 GCF_001483705.2 Eufriesea mexicana
TGAACTATCCAGCCAGATTCTATAGCATTGCGACGGCCATAGCACGCCAATTGTATCTTTCATACTTGTTTGCGCAATAAAGTTAGCTCACCACGATATTAGTTGAAAATGTCAATAAAATTGAATTTTCTAGCAAGATTCTGTAGCATAGAAATGCCTATAGCACGCCAATAGAATCTTTCCACCTTTTTTATGCAAGAAAGTTAACTCAAATAACTCACCACGATATTAGTCGTAATTGTCAATAAAATTGAGTTTGCCAGGAAGAATCTGTAGCATTGCGATGGCTATAGCACGGCAAAAATATCTTTCCTCTTTACCCATGCAAGGAAGATAGCTCACAAAGATATTAGTAGAAAATGTCAGTAAAATTGAATTTCCCTTCCAGATGCTATAGCTTTGCAATGCCTAGAGCAACCAACAGAATGTTTTCGCCTTATTTATGCACGAAAGGTAGCTCACCACAATATTAGTCGAAAATGTCAATAAAATTGAACCTTCCAGCTAGATTCTGTAGCATTTCGATGGCTATGGTACGCCAATAGAATCTTTCATCCTTACTTATGCCAGAAAGTTAGCTCACCACCATAGTGTTCGAAAATGTCAACAAAATTGTATTTCCAGCGTCATTCTATATTAATGCAATTTCTACAGCACTCAAAAAGGATCTTTCCTCCTTACTTGTCAAAGGAAGATAGCTAACCACGATATTGGTCGAAAATGTCAATAAAATTGAATTTCCGTTCCAGATTCTATAGCTTTGCAATGCCCAGAGCACGCCAACAAAATGTTTCCCCCTTATTTATGCAAGTAAGATAGCTCACCACAGTATTAGAAGAAATTGTCAATAAAATTGTATTTTCAAGCCAAATTCTACAGCATTGCAATGGATACAGCGCGCAAAAAGTATTTTTCCTCCTTACCTATGCAAGGAAGTTAGCTCACCACGATATTAGACGAAACTGTCAATAAAATTGAACGTCCTTGGCAGATTATATAACATTGGGACGGCTATAGCTCGCGAATTGAATCTTTCCTCCTTACATATGCACGAAAGCTAGCTCACCACGATATTAGTCGAAAATGTGAATAAACTTAAATTTGCCATACAGATTCTACAGCATTGCAATGGATATAGCACGCCAAAGGTATCTTTCCTCCTTATCTATGCAAGGAAGTTAGTTCACAACGGTATTAGTGAAAAATGTCAATAAAATTGAATTCTCCAGCAAGATTCTATAGCATTCCACTGGCTATGGTGCGCCAACAGAATCTTTCTTCCATACTTACGCCAGAAAGTTAGCTCACCAGTATAGTAGTCGAAAATGTCAACAAAATCGTATTTTCAGCATCATTCTATATTAATGCAATTTCTATAGATCTCAAAAAGGATCTTTCCTCCTTACTTATGCAAGGAAGATAGCTCACCACGATATTAGTCGATAATGCCAATAAAATTGAATTTCCTTTCCAGATTCTATTGCTTTGCAATGCCTAGAGCAACCAACAGAATGTTTCCGCCTTCTTTATGCAAGAAAGGTAGCTCACCACAATATTAGTCGAAAATGTCAATAAAATTGAATTTTCCAGCTAGATTCTGTAGCATTGCAATGCCTATAGCACGCCAACTGAATCTTTTCTCCTTATTAATGCAAGAATGTCAGCTCACCACGATATTAGTCGAAAATGTGAATAAACTTAAATTTGCCATACAGATTCTATAGCGTTGCAACGGCAATAGCGCGCCAATAGAATCTTCCCTTCTTATTTATGCAAGAAAGTTCGCTCGCCACGATATTAGTCGAAAATGTCAAGGAAATTGTATTTTTCTTCGTGATTCAATAGCGTTGCAATGCCTTTAGCACGCCAACAGTATCTTTCCTCTTTATTTATCAAAGAAGGATAGCTCACCACGATATTAGACGAAACTGTCAATAAAATTGAACTTCCTTGGCAGATTATATAACATTGGGACGGCTATAGCACGCGAATTGAATCTTTCCTCCTTACATATGCACGAAAGTTTGCTCACCACGATATTAGTCGAAAATGTCAATAAAATTGAGCTTTTCAGCAACATTCTATAGCATTGCAATGGC
>NW_016928243.1:0-463 GCF_001483705.2 Eufriesea mexicana
TAATAAAATTGAATTTTCCAGCCAGGTTTCAGGGCATTGCAATGGATATAGCACGCCAAAAGAATGTTTCCTCCTTATTTGTGCAAGAAAGACAGTACACCACGATAATAGTCCAAATGTCAATAAAATTGAATTTTGCAGCCAGATTCTGCAGCATACCAATGGCTATAGCCCGCCAACATTATCTTCCCTGCTTATTCATGCGAAAAAGCTAGCTCACCACGATGTTAGTCAAAAATGTCATTCCAATTGAATTTTCCACACAGATTCTGTAGCACTGCTGAAGCTATAGGAGGTAAATAGTGTCTTTCCTCGTTATTTATGCAAGAAAGATAGCTCACCACGATAATAGTCCAAATGTCAATAAAATTGAATTTTGCTGTCGGATTCTACAGCATTGCAATGGCTACAGCACGCCAATAGAGTCTTCCCTCATCATTCATGCAAGAAGTTTAGGTCACCA
>NW_016928244.1:0-981 GCF_001483705.2 Eufriesea mexicana
CCTAACCTTACCTAAACAAACGTAGCCTGACACAACCTGACGTGCCGCCACGACTACTGCTCGTATCCCCAGAGTCGAGCTGAGTATAGTAGAGCAATGTAGAGCGCAGGTATCCACCAAATAGCAGTACACAGCACAAAAGTAAAAGTTATCCCGACCTAACCTGACCTAGCCTAACCTAACTGAAGGCAGCATGGCTCAACATAACGTGCCGCGACCACCGCGCCCTGCTTCCCCTGAGCCAAGACAGGGCACAGTAGATCACAGAATTCCACCGACTAAGCGTGTACAGTACGAAGGTCATAGCTACCCTAGCCAAACATAACCTAACCGAACCTACCAAACGTAACCAAACTCAACCTGACTTGCCAAGACCACTGCCAATGGCTGCACAGGAGCCAAGCCGAACATATTGGCGCGCAGTATGTCGCAGAAATCACCGGAATGTCATCCAATGGAACGGAAGTCTGAGGTATTCCGTCCTAACGTAACCAAACTTGTCATGTGCAAACGTAGTCTAAATAAACATAACACGCCGAGACCATTATTTCTGGCCTCTCAAGAGCCAAACAGGGAATATTAGAACGCAGAAGAGCCCCGACGTCGGAGGATATCGGTGTATAGTACAGGAGTCTAAACCATCTTGTCCTAACCTCACGGGCCGCAAAAGAACCAAACGTGGCATATCTCAAACTAACGTGCCGGGACCACCGTTGCCCTGCCTCCATAGATTAGAGCAGAGCGTACTAGAAGATAGCAGGGCGCCGAAGTCCATATAATAACGGTGTATAGCACAAAAGACGAAGAAATCCTTACCAACCCTTCCATCCTAACCTAACGAAACGTAACATAACGCTACGTAACGTGCCGCGACCACTATTACAGAACACGACAGAGCCGAGCAGAAGATATTACAGGGCAGCAGGGCGCAGAAATCCACCGCATTGCTGTGTGTAGGGCAAAAGTCGAACATACCCTGAC
>NW_016928245.1:0-4611 GCF_001483705.2 Eufriesea mexicana
GTTATGCTACCTTTGGTCATGTTACGGTTTGATAGGTTTGGAGATGATAGCTTTGACATTAGTGCTACATTCTACTATTAGGTTGACCTCTCCGCCCTACAGTGGTCTAACATTTTCAGCTTGGCTCTGGGAATGACAGCAACAGAGGTCCCGGCCCGTTATGTTGAGTCAGGTTACGTTCGGTTATGTTGGTTTTGGCTGAGTTTAGTCAAGATAGCTATAACCCCTGTGCTGTACAGTGCTATTGGGTGGGTCGCTGCGCTGTTCTCTGCTCCAGTGTGTCCTGCTTGGCCGTAGGGAGGGCCTCAATAGCGGTCTCGGCAGGTTATGTCGAGTCCGGCAAAGTTTGGTTATGTTCTGTTGGTTTGGCATAGGCTTGGGTACCTTTGACTTTTCTGATGTACCCAGCGATTATATGGATTTCTGTGTCCTACTCACAACTGACATGTTTCGCTTGACTCTGCGGGTGCCAGCAACAGCGTTCACGGCGCGTTGTGTTGAGTTGGGTTATGTATGGTTATGTTTCGGTTAGTTAGGTTAGGAGAGGACGGCGTTGACTTTAGAGCTATAGCCAGATATTAGGTGGATTTCAGCTCCCTGCGGTGCTCAAATGCCTTTAGCTTGGCTCTGGGAAGGCCAGCGGTAGTAGTCTCTGCACGTTACATTGTGACATGTTCCGCTCGGTAATGTTGCGTCATGATAAATTTTGTCAGCATAGCTTTAGCTTTTGTCTGTTCACTGCTAGTCGGTGGACTTATGCACACTACTGCGCCCTAGTATGTCCTGCTTGTCTCTGGGGAGGACAGTAACAGTGGTCGCGGCTCATCAGTGTAAGTTAAGATACGTTCGGGTATGTTACGATCCACTACGTTAGGAGAGGATATCTATGCCTTTAGTGCTATAGTCTGCTGCTAGATGGATTTCTGCGCCCCACAGTGCTCTAATCTTTTCAGCTTGTATCTGGCTAGGCCAGCAATAATGGCCTCGGTACTTTACGATCAATCAGGTTACGTTCGATAAGGTTGGTTCAGGCTAAGTTTAGTTAGGATAGCTTTAACTCTTTTACTGTACACTGCTGTTAGGTGAATTTCTGCGCCCTACAGCACTCTAGTATTCTCAGCTTGGCTCCAGCAAGGCCAATAACAGTTTTCTTGTCTCGTTATGATGAGTCACGTTACGTTCTGGTAGGTTTGATGAGGCTAAGTTGGGTCAGGATAGCTTTAGTTCTTTTGCCGTACACTGCTAATCGGAGAATTTCTGCGTTCTACAGTGCTCCAGCAGATCCTGCTTGGATCTTTGGAAGGCCTCAATAGCGGTCTCGGCAGGTTATGTCGAGTCCGGCAAAGTTTGGTTATGTTCTGTTGGTTTGGCATAGGCTTGGGTACCTTTGACTTTTCTGATGTACCCAGCGATTATATGGATTTCTGTGTCCTACTCACAACTGACATGTTTCGCTTGACTCTGCGGGTGCCAGCAACAGCGTTCACGGCGCGTTGTGTTGAGTTGGGTTATGTATGGTTATGTTTCGGTTAGTTAGGTTAGGAGAGGACGGCGTTGACTTTAGAGCTATAGTATGATATTAGGTGGATTTCAGCTCCCTGCCGTGCGCTAATTCCTTCAGCTTGGCCCTGGGAAAGCCAGAGATAGTCGCCCCTGCACGTTACACTCTGACAAGTTACGTTCTGTTGCGTTGGGTCAGGGTATGTTTTGTCAGGATACCTTTAACCTTTGTGCTGTACACTACTGTTCGTGGATTTATGCGCTCTACTACGCCCTAGCATGTCCTTCTTGTCTCTGCGGAGGATAGTAACAGTGGTAGCGGCGCGTCGGGTTAATCAAGGATAAGTACGGTAACGCCACGATTCTCTCTTTTAGGTGAGGATAGCTATGCCTTTAGCGCTATGGTCTGCTACTAGGTGAGTGACTGTGTCCTACACTGCTCTAATACTTTCAGTTTGGCTCTAGCAAGGCCAGCAATAGTGGTCTCGGCTCTTTATGGAGTTTCTGGTTTCGTTCGGATATGCTGGGTCAGGCTGAGTTTGGACAGGATTGCTTTAACTTTTGCGCTGCACACTGATGTTCGTTGGACTTCTGCGCTCTGCTATACTCCAGTACGTCCTGCTTGGCTCTGGGAGTGGCAGGAATAGCGGTCTCGGCACGACAGGTTGAGTTAAGCTATGTTTGGTTTAGTTCTGTTGGCTTGGGTCAGGCTTCGGTAGTTTGGACTCTTTTGATATACACAGCGAAGTTATGGATTTCTGCGTTCTACTCTCAAGCAATGTGTTCTGCTTGGATCTGGAGTGGCCAGTAGCAGTGGTAGCTGCGCGTTATGTTGACTTGGGTTACGCATGGTTATGACACTATTGGTTATGATTGGAGATGATAGCTTTGACATTAGTGCTATAGTCTGCTATTAGGTGGATTTCTGCGCCCTACAGTGCTCTAATGCTTTCAGCTTGGCTATGGGAATGCCAAAAGTAGTGGCATCGACTCGTTACATCGGGACATGTTACGTACCGTTAGGTTGGTTCAGGACAAGTTTGGACATGGCAGCTTTACCTTTTGTGTTCTACACCGCTATTCGGTGGATTTATGTGCTCTACTGTGCCCTAGTGTGTTCTTCCTGTCTTTGGGGAGGGCAGCAATTGCGGTGGCGACACCTTAGGTTGAGTCAGGCGGTGTTTGGCTTCGATCCGTTGGTTAGGGTTAGAGACGGTTAGCTTAAACTTTTCGGATATATATCGCGATTCTGTGGATTTCTGCGTTCTAGACTTCACTAATATGTTGAGCTTGACACTGGGGAGGCCAGCAATGGTGGTCGCGCAAGTTAGGTTGTGTTAGGTTAGGTTTGCTCGTGTCACGATTGGTTAGGCTAGGATGGGATATCTTTGTCTCTGGTGCTGTAGTCTGTTACTATGTGGACTTCTGCGCCACACAGTGCTCGAATAACTTCAGCGTGCCTCTGGCAAGGCCAACAATTGTGATCTCGGCACGTTATTTTGAGTCATGTTACGTTCGGCTATGTTGGGTTAGACTAAGTTTGATCAGGTGAGCTTCAACTTTTGTGCTGTACATTGCTATTCGGTGGACTTCTGCGCTCTGCTGTTCTCCTGTATGTCAATCTTGGCTCTGGGGACTGCAACAACTGCGGACTCGGCACATTACGCTGATATAGGCTATGCTTGGTTATGTTCAGTTGGTTTTGGGCTAGGTTCGGGTAGGTTCGTCTTTTCCGACATACACTGCGATTCTATTGATTTCTGCACTCTACTCTCCACTATTGTGCTCCGCTTGGCTCTGGGGAGGCCAGAAACTGTGGTCGCAGCACGTTATGTTCAGTGAGGTTATGTTCGCTTATGTTGGTTTAGGCTAAGTTTGGTCAGGGTATCTTTAACTTTTGTGTTGTACACAGCTGTTCGGTAGATTTCTGCGCTCTACTGCGCTATAGAATGACCTGCTTTGCTCTCGGGAGGGCAGCAACAGCTGTCTCTGCACGTCAGGTTTAGCTTGGATATGTTTGACTAAGTCCTGTTTGTTTCGGATTGGCTTGGGTAGTTTAGAATTTTCTGATATACGCTGCGATCCTATGAAATTCTGTAATCTACTCTCCACTAATGTGTTCTGCTTGGATCTCGCATGGCCAGTAGTAGTGGTAGCGGCACATAATGTTGACTTCGGTTACGCTTGGTTATGCTTCTATTGGTTATGTTAGGAGAGGATAGCTTTGAAATTAGTGCTATAGTTTGCCATTCCGTTGATTCGTACTCCATACAGTGCTCTAATGCTTTCAGCTTGACTTTGGGACGGCCAGCAAGGGTGGTCTCGGCACGTTATGATAGGTCATGCTACTTTCGGTTATGCTGGGTTCGGTTACGTTTAGTAAGGATAGCTTTAACTTTTGTGCGGTGCACTGCTTTTCGGTGGAACTCTGTTCTCTACAGTGCTCTAGCGTGCCCTGCTGGGGGGACCACCACTAATGTGTTATGCTTGACTCTGAGGAAGCCAGCGTTAGTGTTCCTGGGGTGATAGGTTGAGCTGTGTTGCGACTGGTTATTTTCGATTGGTTAGGTTTAGCCTGGATAGCTTTGACTTTACTGCTATAGTCCGATAGTAGGTGGATTTTCGCGTCCTACAGTGCTCTAATATTTCCAGCTTCGCTCTGGAAAGGCCAGCAATAGTGGCCTGAGCACGTAATGTTGAGACAGGTTACGTTCGGATAGGTTGACTTAGGCAAAGCTTTATTAGGGTAGCGTTAACTTTTGTGCAGTACACAGCTATTCGTTAGATTTCTGCCCACCGCTGAGGCTCCAGTATGCCCTGCTGGGCTCCGAGGACGGCAGCAATAGTGGTCGCGGCTCGTTAGGTTGAGCAACTTTACGTTCGGTTATGTTTCTATTGGCTAGGCTAGGAGAGGATAAATGCGACTTTAATAATGTATTCTGCTATTAGGCAGATTTCTGAGCACTAGAGTGCTCTAATATTTAAAGCTTAGCTCCGGCAAGGCCAGCAACAGTGTTCTAGGATCGTTATGATTAGTAATGTTACGTTGGGTTAGGATAGTTCAGGCTAAGTTTGGTTACGATAGATTTAACCTTTGAGCTGCACACTGCT
>NW_016928246.1:0-843 GCF_001483705.2 Eufriesea mexicana
GCCTTATTTACGCAAGAAAGGTAGCTCACCACGATATAAGTTGAAAATGACAATAAAATTGAACTTTTCATCCAGATTATGTAGCATTGCGATGGCAATAGCATGCCAATAGAATCTTCCCTCCTCACTTATTCAAGGAAGATGATATTAGTCGAAATTACCAATGAAATTGAATTTTCCAGCAACATTCTATAGCATTGCAATGGTTACAGCTTGCCAATATAATCTTTCCTCCTTGTTTATCCAGGAAAGATAGCACACCACGATATTAGTCGAAAATGTCATTGAAATTGAATTTTCCATCCAGATTCTACAGCATTGCAATGGCAATAGCACGCCAATAGAATCTTTCCGCCTTATTTACGCAAGAAAGGTAGCTCACCACGATATAAGTCGAAAATGTCAATAAAATTGAACTTTCCAGCCAGCTTCTGCTGCATTGCAATGGCTATAGCACTCGGAACGGATCTTTCCTGCTTGCCTATGCAAGGAAGTTAGCTCACCATGACTTTAAACGAAAATGTCAATAAAATTGAATTTTCCAGGAAGATTCAATAGCATTGCAATGGTTATAACTTGCCAATATAAGCTTTCCTCCTTGTTTATGCAAGAAAGTTATCTCACCACAACGATTTAGTCGGAAATTTCAATAAAATTGAACATTCCAGCCAGATTCTATAGCTTTGCAGTGGTTATAGCTGGCCAATATAATCTTTGCTCCTTGTTTATGCAAGAAAGATAGCTCACCACGATATTAGTCGAAAACGACAATGAAATTGAAATTTTCCATCCAGATTCTATAGCATTGCAATGGCAATAGTACGCCAATAGAATATTTGCTCC
>NW_016928247.1:0-502 GCF_001483705.2 Eufriesea mexicana
AAGGAGGTAGGACTCAATCGGCGCGCTATAGCCATTGGAATGATACAGAATGTGACTGGAAAATAAAAGTTTATTTACATTTTCGGCTAATATCGGCGTGAGCTAACTTTCTTGCATATATAAGGAGGAAAGACTCTATTGGCGTGCTATAGCCATAGCAATGCTATAGAACCTGGATGGAAAATTCAATTTTATTGACATTTTCAACTAATATTGTTGTGAGCTAACTATCTTGCACAAACAAGGAGGAAGAATGCTATTGGCGTGCTATTGCCATTGCTATGCTATAGAATCTGGCTGGAGAGTTCAATTTTACTGACATTTTCGGACCATATCGTTTTGAGCTGACCTTCTTTCTTAAATAAGGAGGAAAAATTCCGTTGGCCTGCTATAGCCGTTGCAGTGCAATAGAATCTGGCTGGGAAACAGCTGGGAAACCCAATTTTATTGACATTTTCGAATATTATCGTGGAGAGCTATCTTTCTTGCATAAATAAGGAGG
>NW_016928248.1:0-1279 GCF_001483705.2 Eufriesea mexicana
GCCTCAACAGAGTCAATCAGGACATATTAGAGGAGAGTAGAGCACAGAAATACATAGAATCCCTGTGTACAGCGGAAAAGTCAAAGATATCCAAACCAAACGCAAACAATCATATTCAAACATGACATGGCAAACTCAACGTAACGTGCCGCGAACGCTATTGCTGTCATCCTCAGGGTCTAGGAGATTAGAGTTGAGCACTGTGGAGGGCAGGAATCCCCCAAGTAACTGTGTATAGCACGAAAGTCATCGCTACTCATGCCAAACATAGCCTAAAATAACATAATCAAACGTTACCTAACAAAACCTAACGCGCCGCAACCTATAATGCTCGCATCCCTAGTGTCGAGCTGAGTATAGTGGTGCAACGATGATCGCAGAAATCCACCGAATAGCAGTATGTAGCTCAAAAGCCGAAGCTACCGTGTCCTAACGTAACCAAACATAGCATAACCAAGCGCAGACTAACAAAGCCTATAGTGCCACGACCACTATTGCTGACCACAACAGATGCGGGCAGAGTATAGTATAGCACAGTAGAGCGCTGAAACACACCAAATACCAATGTATACCACAAAAGCTAGAGATATCCTCACATAACGAAGCGTAGAGTAACTAATCCTAACGCTCCTAGACCGCTATTGCTGGCCTGCCCATCGCCGAGCAGTAAATATTAGGAGAGAGTGGAGCGCAGTAGGTAATAGAATAGCAGTGTATAGCAGAAAGGTCAAAGATATCCAAACCGAACCCATGCTATCGTAACCTAACCAAACGGAAACTAACTCAACATAACGAGCCCATACCACTACTACTGGTCTCCCCAGAGGCAAGCAGAATAAACTGGAGCACAATAGGACGAAGGAAGCCACCGAATTGCATTGTATACCACAAAAGTCAGAAATATCCTTAGCTAACCAAGCCAAACCTGACTTAACGAACGTAGACTGTCTGAACCTTACGTGCCGCGGGCACTTTTGCTGGTCTTCCGAGAGTCGTGCAGAGTATAGCAGAGAAGAGCAGAGCGCGGGAATCCATCGAATAACAGTGTATACCACGAAAGCCAGATCCATCCTGACATAACCAAAGCAAACGTAACCTAACCAAACGTAGCCTAACTGCACCTAACGTGCCGGGACCACTGTTACTGGCATCACCAGAGTCCAGCAGACTATAGTACAGCAACGTAAAGCGTAGACATCAACCGAATAGCGGTCTGTAAGTCAAAAGTCAACTCTTTCCTGTCCAAACCTACCAAACATGGTATAAACAAGCGTAACGA
>NW_016928249.1:0-596 GCF_001483705.2 Eufriesea mexicana
GCTATAGCACGCCAAAAGAATCTTTTCTCATTACTTATGCTGAAAGGCAGCTCTCCACGATATTCGTTGAAAATGGCAATAAAATTGAATTCTCCAGCCAGATTATATTGCATTACAATGGCTATTGCACGCCATTAGAATATTTCAATATTATTTATGCAAGAATTTTATTTCACCACGGTATGAGTCGAAGATGTCAATAAAAATGTATTCTCCTGCCAGGTTCTATAGCATTGTAATGGCTATAGCACGCCACTAGTATCTTTCCTCCTTATTTATGCACGAAAGATAGCCCACAACGATATTAGTCGAAAACGACAATAAAAATCGAATTTTCCCGCCAGATTCTATAGCATTGCAATAGCTACAGCACTCCAGTAGAATCTTTCCAGCTTATATATCCAAGAAAGATAGGTCACCACGATATTAGTCGAAAATGTCAATAAAATTGAATTTTCCAGCCAGACTCAATAGCACTGCAACGGCTATAGCACGCCAATATAGTCTTTCCTCATTATTTATGCAAGAGAGTCGGCTCACCACGATATTATTTGAAAATGTCAATAAAATTAAATTTTCCATGCAGATTCTATAGC
>NW_016928250.1:0-520 GCF_001483705.2 Eufriesea mexicana
CTGCTATTCGGAGGACTTCTGCGCTCTACCTTTTTCTACTATTCACTGCTCGACCATGGGAGGACAACATTAGTGGTCTGGGACGTTGGTTTTTGTTATGTTACGTCTGGGTACGTTACGTTTCGTCAGGTAAGGGCAGGATAGCATTGGCTTTTGTGCGCTACACTGCTTTCCGGTGTATTCTGCGGCTCTAGTGTGCTCTAGTATGCTCCGTTTAGCTCTGGGGATTCCAGCAATAGTGGTCGCAGCACGTTATGTTGAGTTAGCCTACGTTTGGTTTGGTCAGCTTTGGTCAGGTTCGGTAAGGATATCTTCCACTTTTGTGCAGTACACTGCAATGCGGGGGCTTCTGCGCTCTACTGTGCCACAGTACGTTCTGCTTGCCACCGGTGTAGCCCGTAGTTGTGGTCTAGGCACGTTTGATTGAGAGTGGCTACGGTTGGCAACGTTAGGTTACCTTTGGATAGGTTAGGGCAGCTTGGAATTCTGTGCAATACGCTGCGCGCTTATGGATTTCTGC
>NW_016928251.1:0-1128 GCF_001483705.2 Eufriesea mexicana
GCAATAGCGACTGTTTGAAAAGCACAATTCTGTTGTCATTTTCATCTAATATTGAGGTGTGCCGACTTTGCTGCATAAATAAGGAGAAAGGATTGTACTGGTTTGGAACAGCCATTGAATTACAATTGAATATGTCATGAAAGTTCAATCTTCGTGACACTTGCGACTAATATCGTGGTGAGAAGACATTGCTGCGTAAATAAGGAAAAATGATACCATTGTTTTACTATAGCCAGCGCATTGCATTATAATCTGACAGAAATGATCAATTTTATACAAATTTTCGACTAATATCATGGCGAGCAAACTTTTCTGTCTAAATAAGGAGACATGATACAATTGGTTTGATATAGCCATTGCATAGCAATATAATCTGACAGAAATGTTCAATTTTATAGACATTTTCGGCCAATATCATGGTGAGCAAGATTTTCCGCATAAATAAGGAGGAAAGATACTACGATCCTATTGGTTTGCTATAGCGATTGCGTTGCAATAGAATCCGACAGAAAACTTCAATTCTATTAACATTTTCGGCTAATATCGTCGTGAGAAGACATTTCTGCATGAATAACGAGGGAAGATTAAATTGGTTTGCTATAGCCATTGTATTGCAATAGAATCTGTCTGAAAAGTTCAATTTTATTGACATTTTCAACTAACATCGTGGTGAGGAAGATTTTCCGCATAAATATGGTGGAAACATACCTTTGGTTTGTTATAGCCATTGCATTGCAACAGAATAAGGCTGAAAAGTTCAATTTTATTGACATTTTCGACTAATATCGTTGTGAGCAAGATTTTCCTCATAAATAAGGTGGAAAGATACTTTTGATTCGTCATAGCCATTGCATTGCAATAGAATCTGTCTGAAAGCAAAGTTCAATTTTATTGACATTTTCGGCTCCTATCGTGGCGAGCAAACTTTTCTGTGTAAATAAGGAGACATGATACAATTTGTTTGCTATAGCCATTGCATAGCAATATAATCTGACAGAAATGTTCAATGTCATAGACATTTTCGGCTAATGTCGTGGTTAGCAAACTTTGCTGCTTAATTAAGTTGAAAATATTCTATTGGTTTGCTATAGCGATTGCGTTGCAATAGAATCCGACTGAAATGTTCAA
>NW_016928252.1:0-520 GCF_001483705.2 Eufriesea mexicana
AATTCTCCAACCACACTCTATATCATTGCAATGTCTACAGCACACCAATAGAATCTACCCCGCCTGTATATGCAAGAAAGGTAGCTCACCACGATAATAGACGAGAATGTCAATAAAATTGAGTTTTCCAGGAAGATTCTACTGCATTGCAATGGCTATGCCACGACAATAGAATCTTTCCTCCTTATTTATGCAAGAAAGTTTGCTCATCTAGGTATTAGTCGAAAATGTCAATAAAATTGAGTTTTCCAGGAAGATTCTACTGCATTGCAATGGCTATGCCACGACAATAGAATCTTTCCTCCTTATTTATGCAAGAAAGTTTGCTCATCTAGGTATTAGTCGAAAATGTCAATAAAATTGAGTTTTCCAGGAAGATTCTACTGCATTGCAACGGCTATACCACGACAATAGAATCTTTCCTCCTTATTTATGCAAGAAAGTTTGCTCATCTAGGTATTAGTCGAAAATGTCAATAAAATTGAATCTGCCAAGCACATTCTATATCATTGCAATGGCT
>NW_016928253.1:0-1167 GCF_001483705.2 Eufriesea mexicana
GCGTTGGATTTATTTGTACATTGATGATGTAAGTTCTACAGCAATTCTAGAAGAGTGAATGTAGAGTTCAAAATGGCTAGACATATTTAGAGTAGAGAGTCCGGTACTTAGTCCATACACCAACCGGGCACTGCAGCTGTCGGAATAGTCTGTTCAATGATGACTTAGCTCTTATAGCATTTCTGGAATGGCGACCGACATATCCATTATCGTTGGGAAATAAACAAATGACAACACAGTACTGAGTTCAGCCGATATCACAGTGTTGTTGCAGTTGGAATAATTTGCTCATTGAAAATTTATATTCCACGGCCATGCTAGAATAATCAATGTATGGTACGTTTATGGCTAGAGGTACTTGCAACTGACAATGAGGTACATATTTGGTTCACCAAGAGAGCGCTGTTTCCGTCGGATTAATATGTACACTGATGCTTTACATTCGACAGCAATTCTAGAATGGAAAAGGACAGATCCATCATCCCAATATATATGAACTATTGGCAACGCTGTACTGAGTACAGACATCATCATAGTACGGTAGGCGTTGGACAACTTTTCCCACTGATGCCAATCATTTCTGAGCAATTCTAGAGTAACCTATGTTTAGAACGGTTATGGCTAGTGATATTTACAGTTGACAGTACGGTGCTATGTGCATCTACCGACAGCACACTGTTGTCGTTAAATTAATCTGCTCACTTACGATTCATTTTCCACAGAAATTCTGGAGTGTAAAAAGACCGATCTATTATACATCGAGATATAAACAACTGCCAACACAGTTCCGGGTACGGGCATCATCACACTGCTGTAGACGTCCGATCATATGGTCTCAGGTTGTATAATTTCCAAGGTATTTCTGGTATGACCTATGCATAGCACTGTTATGGCTAGTGATATTTACAACTAGCAATGCGGTGCGTAGTACATCCATGAACAAAGCAGTGCTCTAGTTAAACTAATCTGCTGACTGACGGCTTATTTTCGGTAGCAAACCTATAATAGAAATGGCAGATACGTGATTTCTCGTCATATTTGTAGTCGACATTACAGTACTCGGTACAGTCACCATCTCAGTACTGTAGACTTTGGATTTCTTCTCCCGCTGATGGTGTTTTTTCCGAAGCAATTCTGGAAGAACATACGTACAGTATGGTTATGGCT
>NW_016928253.1:1928-2645 GCF_001483705.2 Eufriesea mexicana
GGTTAGGTTAGGTTACGTTACGTTACGTTAGGTTCGGGTAAGTTAGGTTTGGTTAGGCTACGTCGGGTTAGGTAAGGATGGGTTAGGTTTGGTAGGGTTACGTTAGTTCGGCTTGGGTTAGGTTAGGCCGTGTTAGGTTAGGTTAAGTTACGTTAGGTTAGGTTAGGTTGGGTTGGTTTCGTTGGGTTGGGTTGGGTTTAGGTTTGGTTAGGCTAGGTGATGTAAGGTTAGGTTACGTTAATTTAGGTTAGGTTAGGTTAGGTTGGGTTACGTTACGTAAGGTTAGGTTCGGATGGGTAAAGTTTGGTTGGGTAGGTTAGGTTACGTTTTGTGAGGTTAGGTTAGGTTATGTTACGTTGAGGTTGGTTGGCTTGGGTTGAGTTGGTTTGGGTTAGGTTAGGTTAGGTTAGATTAGGTGATGTTAGGTTAGGTTAAGTTAGGATAGGTTCGCATAGATAAAGTTTGGTTATGTAGGTTACGTTAGGTTTTGTGAGATTAGGTTAGGTTAGGTTAGGTTATGTTGGGTTAGGTTAGGTTTGGTTACGTTAGGTTATGTCGGGTTATGTTAGGGTGGGTTAGGTTTTGTCGGGATAAGTTAGGTTAGCTTAGGTTAGGTGAGGTCACGTTACGCCCGGTTAGGCTAGGTCATGTTACGTTAGGTTCGGTCAGGTCAGGTCAGTTTATGTTAGGTTAGGTTAGGTTACGTTACGTTATGTT
>NW_016928254.1:0-2228 GCF_001483705.2 Eufriesea mexicana
CCGAGTAGCAGTGTATAGCACAAAAGTCAAAGCCATCCTGCGCCAACTTAACCAAACGTCACACAGGCGGTCGTAACGAATCACAACCTGTCGTGACACGACCGCTGTTGCTGGCCTCGCGTGAGTTAAGAACAGTATAGTAGAGCAATGTAGAACGCCGGAATCGTCCGGTTAGCATTGTATACCACAAAAGTAAAAGTTATCCTAACTAAACCAAACTAATCCTAACATAGACAAAGGTAACACAACTCAGCCTAATGTGCGGAGGGCAGTAATCCTGTCGTCCACAATGATAAGCGGAGTGCGATAGCCCACAGGAAAGCGCAGAAGTCCACAGAATAGTAGTGTATAGCACCAAAGTCAAATTCACCCTAACCAAACGAAGCCTAACCAAAGCTAACCAAGCGTAACCTGTTTCAAACCAACCTGCCACGACAGCTATTGCTGGCCTCCCAAGAGAAAAGCTGATGCTACTAGAGCAATGCAGTGCTCAGATATCGACCGATTAGCAGTATATGGCACAGAAGTCTTAGCTATCCTAACCAAACCTCTCCTAACCTAGCCACGACTATCGTAACATAAATCAACCTAAAGTGCCGGGGCCACCGTTGCTGGCCCCCACGGTGCCAACCACAGCATATTAGAGAACAGTAGAGAGCAGAAATCCACCGAATAGCAGTGTATTACACAGAAGTGAAAGCTATCTCCTCCTTACCTTACCAAACGTAAGATAAGCGGACTAACGTGCCGAGACCAATACTGCTGGCATCCCCAGAGCCAAGCAGACTATACTAGAGCACAGTTGAGCGCAGAATCCCACCGAATAGCTTTCTATGGCATAAATGTGAAAGATATCCCATCCCAACCTTACCAACCGCGACACAACCAAACGTTACCTATCTCAAACTAACGTGCCGATACCATTATTGCTGGCCTCCTCAGAGACAAGCAGAACATACTAGAAAACAGTACAGCGCAGGGATGCATCGTACAACAGTTTATACCACGAAAGTAGAAACTATCCAAGCCTAACCAAGCTAGCATACCCTAACCGAGCGTAGCCTAACACAACCTGATGCGCCGAGACAACTATTACTGGACTTCCTAGAGCCGAGCAGAGTATATTAGGGCAGAGTAAAGCGTAGAAATGCACCAAACAGCAATCTATACAACAAAAGTCAGAGATATCCTGACATAACCAGACCAAACCCGACGTGACCATAGGTAGAACAAATAAACCTAATGTGACGAATACTCTACTGATGTCGTTCCAGGGCCATGCAGAGCATATTCGAGCTCA
The DNA here is from genome assembly GCF_001483705.2 of Eufriesea mexicana. Classification (NCBI taxonomy): domain Eukaryota; kingdom Metazoa; phylum Arthropoda; class Insecta; order Hymenoptera; family Apidae; genus Eufriesea; species Eufriesea mexicana. Next base: position 1,301 of record NW_016928254.1, read on the forward strand.
GTAGAGCGCAGAAATTCAACGAATAGCAGTGTATAGCAGATATGTCAAGGCCAACCTATCCAAGCCTCACCTAACCTGACCTATTAAGTCGTTACTTAACCCAAACTATCGTGCCATGACCGACCATTGATGGTCGCCCCAGAGTCGAATAGGCTATATTAGAACAACGAAGAGCGTGGAAATCCTCCGAATAGCGGTGCATAGCACAAAAGTCAAAGCAATCCTATCCTAACCTAACCAAACCTGACACTGCCAAACGTGTTCTAACAAAACCTATCGTGTCACAACCACTATTTCTGGCCTCCACAAATACGAGCATGGTATAGAAGAGCACAGTTGGGCGCAGAAGGCCACCAAATAGCAATGTGTACCACAAAGGTCAAAGATATCTTAACCTAACCAGACATAACGTAACATAATCGTACATAGAATAACTAAACCTAACGTGCCGTGAGCTCTACTGCTGTCCTCACCAGGGCCAAGCAGGACATATTAGAGAGCAGTAGAGAGTAGAGACTCGACGAACAGCATTGTACACCACATAAGTCGAAGCTATCGAAAGCAAAGCCAGACCCACATGACCTAAACTAACGCAGCCTCACACAGTCTAACGCGCCGGGACCACTATTACTGGCATTCCCATAGACGGGAAAATTATAGTAGAGCAATGTAGGGCACAGAAATCCACCGAATAGCGATGTATAGTGCAAAAGTCAGAGTCATCCTGACCATACTTAACGAAATATAGCCTAACCAAGGGTAACCTAGCGCAACAGTACGTTGGACCACCGCCATTTCTGGCCCTCCAGAGGCAAGAGGGTGTTAGTAGAGCAACGCGGGACGCCGATATCGATCGAATACAGTATATAGCGCGAAAGTCAAAACTATCCTATCGTAACCTATCCAAACGTAACTTAAGCAAACGAAA
>NW_016928255.1:0-953 GCF_001483705.2 Eufriesea mexicana
TGGCCTCCACAGAGCCAAGGGGGGCATACTAGGGCAGAGTATATCGCAGAAGTCCGCATGATACCTGGATATAGCATAAAAGTCAATGCTGTCCTCTCCAACCCTGACGAAGCGTAACATAACCAGACGTAGCCTAAATCAAGCTAACGTGCCCGGACCACTACTACTGGCCTCCCCAGAGTAGAGATAAGTATAGCAGAGCACAGCATATCTCAGACATCCACCAAAGAACAGTCTATGCCAAGAAAGCCAATGCTATGCGTACCTAACCCAAGCAAACGTAACTCAACCAAATGTATCCTAACACAATCTAGCGTTCCGAGACCACCGTTGCTGGCATCGTTGGGCAAAGCAGAGCATATTCTAGCAAGCTGAAGTCTACCGAAAAACTGTGTAAAGCACAAAAGGCAGGTCTATCCTGTACTAACCTAACCAGACGTAACAAAACTTAACGTAACCTAACCCAGCATAACGCGCCTAGGCCACTATTGCTGACATCTACAGAGCCTACCAGAATATACTGGGGCAACGTATGAGGCAGAGATCAGCCGCATGGCAGTGTAAAGCACAAGAGTCAAAGGTGTCCTAACCAAACCTGACAAAACCTAGCCGAACCGAACATATTAGAGCGCGGTACAGTTCAGATATCCTGCCGAATATCGGCGTACAGCACAAAAGTCAAAGCTAGACCCTCCTAACAGAACTAATCGTAACGCTACCAACGTAACCTAACTCAACGTAACGAGCCGCGACCAGAATTTCTGGCCTCCCGAAAGCCAAGCGGAACACATCAGTGCACAGTAGAGCGTATAAATCCGCCGAATAGCAACGTATAGGACAAAATTCAGACCTACCCTGTCCTAAACCAACCAAGCATAACCTAACCCAACCTAACGTGCCCAGACGACTATTGCTGGCATCCGGCATAATATGCTAGATCACAGTAGAGCGCA
>NW_016928256.1:0-528 GCF_001483705.2 Eufriesea mexicana
TGTCAATAAAATTGAAATTTCCAGAAAGATTCTGTAGCATTGCAAGGCCTATAGCACGACAGTGGGATCTTTCATCCTGATTTATGGAAGAATGATGGCTCACCATGATATTAGTCGAAACTGTCAATAAAATTCAACCTTCCAGCCAGAATCCAGAGCATTGCAATGGCTATAGCTCGCCAATAGAATCCACCCTGCTTATTTAGGCAAGAAGGATAGCTCACCACTTTAATAGTCGAAGCTGTCAATGATATTGAACTTTCCATCCAGATTCCATAGCATAGCAAAGAATATAGCACGGCAATAGGATCTTTCCTCCTTATTTATGCGAGAAAGTTAACTCAACGCGATATTAGCTGAAATTGTCAATAAAATTGAATTTTCCAGCAGGTTCTACTGCATTGCAATGGCTATAGCACGCCAAAAGAATCTTTCCTCCTTACTTAGGGAATGAAGCTGGCTCACCACGATATTAGTCAGAAATGTAAATAAAATTGAATTTTCCAGCAAGATTCTATAGCATTGCAA
>NW_016928257.1:0-1899 GCF_001483705.2 Eufriesea mexicana
AAAGATATCCTAACCTAACCTGCCCTAACCTAGCCAAGCGAGGCGCAACATAGCTGAACATAGTGTGCAATGAGTAACATTGTTGGCCTCCCCAGAGGAAGGCGGGGCATACTAGAGCAATGCAGAGCACCGAAATCCAGCAAATAGCGGCGTAGAGCGTAAAAGTCAAAGCTACCATATCAGAACCAAGCCAAACGTAACATAACCAAAAGTCATGCACCTCAACCTTACGAGCCGGGACCACTTTTGCTGGCTTCCACGGAGACAAGCGGATAATAGTAGAGGAGGGTGTAGCGCAAAAATCCATAGGATCGCAGAGTATAGCAGAAGTGTCGAAGATATCGATTCCTAACCAGACCTAACATGATCTAACCAAACGTTTAATACCTCAACCGATCGGTGCGAGACCACTATTACTGGCTTCCACAGGGACAAGCTGAAGATAATAGTAGGCCCAGACAGCTATCACTGGGCACCCAATAGTATTGGAGAAAAGTAGAGCCCAGCAATACGCCGAATAGCAGTGAACAGCGCAAAAGTCGAAGCTGCTCTCTCCAAACAAGACCAAACGTAACACAACCAAACGCAACGTAATAAAAACTGCGTTGCCACGGCCACTATTCCTGGCCCCACAGGAGCAAAGCAGACTACAGGAGAATAATGTAGGCCGCTGAAATAGACAGAATAGCAGTGTATATCACAAAAGTTAAAGCTATCCCAACCTTACCCATCCAAACATAGATTAACCAAACGAAGCATAGCTCAACCTAAATTGCCGCGACCACTATTCCTGGGGACCCAGAGACAAGCGGAACGTGGTAGCACACAGTGCAGCGCAGAAGCCCATAGAATAGAAGTGTGCAGTTCAAAAGGCGAAGGTATCCTGGCCTAACTCAATGTAACCTAACCTAACCAAACGTACTCTATCTTAAACAATCCTGCGACCACAATTTCTGACCTACCGAGATTCGAGCACAAGGTAGTAGAGCACAGTATAGCACAGAATTCCACCCAATAACTGTTTATAACTAGAAAGTCATAGCTATACATACCTGGCCAAAAATAACGCAACATAGCCGAACGTAGCATAACTCAACGTAACGTGCGGCGGCCGCTATTGATGGCCTTCGTAGAGGCAAGCAGGGCACATTAGAACACGTTAGAGCGTAGAGATCCGCCTAACAGCAGTGAACAGCACAAAAGTCAAAGCTATCCTGTCCTACCCTATCCAAACGTAGTATAACAAAACGCAACATAACTTAAACTAACGTGCCGAGAACGCTGCTGCTGGACTCTCCATGGCCAACCAGAAAGGACTAGTGCACAATAGACCACAGAAATCCGCGGCGATGCAGTGTGAAGCGCAAAAGTCGAAGATGCCCAAACATATCCAGGCCTAACATAACACAACCAAACGTAGAATAACACAATATAACATGCCGAAATCACTATTGCTGCCTTTCACATAGACAACTGAACACATGACTTCTCCGTAAGGTGCAGGTATCCACCGAATAGCAGTTTGTGGCAACGGAGTCGAAGCTACCATCTCCTAACCTAATCAAACGTGACATACCCAAACGTAACATGACTCAACCTAACGTGCAGCGATCAGTATTTCTGGCCTCCCCAGTGCCAAGAGGAACATAACGGAGCACAGCAGAGAGCAGAATTCGGACGAATAGCAGTATATACCGCGAAAATCCAAGTTATGCAAACCTAACCCAAGCAAACATAGCTTAACGATACGTTGCATGACACCACCTATCGTGCCGAGACCACTGTTGCAGGCTTCCGCAGAGCCATGCAGAACCCACTAGAGCTAAGTAGAGCGGAGAAGTCCACCGCACTGCAATGTAGTGCACAAGGGCCGTAGATATCATGACCTAGCCTTCCTAA
>NW_016928258.1:0-1060 GCF_001483705.2 Eufriesea mexicana
CGTAACATAACCAAACGTAGCCTAACAAAATTTATCGTGCCACGAACATAATTGCTGGCCTCCTGAGAGTAGAGGATAGTACAGTAGAGGACAGCAAAGCGCAGAAAGCCACTAAATAGCAATGTGTAGCACAAAAGTTAAAGACAACCTAACCTAACTTGGCCTAATCTAACCAAGCCAAATCTAGAACAACTACACCTAACGTGCCGCGGCCACTATTTCTGGAATTGTCAGAGCGAAGTAGGGAACATTAGATCACAGTAGAGCGCAGGAATCCACAGAATAGCAGTGTACAGCTCAAGAGTCATAGCTACCCTAGCCTAACATGATCAAACATAGTAAGGCCAAACGTAACTTTCCTCAACCTAACGCGCCTAGACCACATTTGCTGACCTCCCCAGAGCAAAGCAGAATATATTAGAGCACAGGAGTGTGCAAGTATCCGCTGCACTGAAGTGCAAAGCGCAAAAGACATAGATATCCAAACCTAGCATGACATAACCCAACCTAGCCAAACGTAACCTAACGCAAACTAACGTGCCGAGACCACTGTTGCTGGCCTCCGCGAAGCCAAGCGGAATATACGAGAGCACAGCAGGGAGCATAATTTCACCGCATTGCAGTTTATAGCAGAAAATCAAAGATAGCCTGAGCCTGGAAACGACACATATCTTGGCCATACGTAAGAAGGCTCAACATAACGTGCCTTGACTACTATTGCTGACATCCCAAAGACAAGCGGATGCTAGTAGATCAACGCAGAGCGCAGATATCGACCGTATAGCAGTTTATAGCAGAAAACATCCAAGCACTCCCTACCAAACTTAACCTAACCTAACCTACCCAAACGTATCATAACACAGCCTAAAGTGCCGCGACCACCATTTTTGGCGCTCCAGGGACAAGCAGATTGCGATGGAGCACATTAGAGTGCAGAAATCCATAGAATAGCAGTGTTGAGTACAAAAGTAGAAAAGAAGATATACGGACCAGAACGAACCTAACCAACCTAACCAAGCGTAATATACCTCAACCTATCGTGCGGTGACCAGTATTGCTG
>NW_016928259.1:0-5146 GCF_001483705.2 Eufriesea mexicana
CGCTCTAACATGAGCGAATGTGCTCTCCCTGGCTCAGAGGGTGCCAGCAATATTGGCCTCGTCTCGTTATATTTAGATACATTAATCTTGGATAGGTTAGGTAAGGTCAGGTAGCGTCGGGTTTTGTCTGACTTTTGTGCTGTACACAGCTCTTCGCCGCTTTCTGCGTTCTACTCCGCTCTAGCATATTCTCCTTGGCTCTGGGGAGGCCAACAGTGGCGGTCCCGGCACGTTAGGTTGAGCTATGTCACGTATGGCTATGCCACGTTTGGTGACAGGATAGTCCAGACGTCTGTGATGCACACTGCTATGCACTCATTTCTACGATATACTGCGATCTAGCACTTTCTGCTTGGCTCTGAGGAGGCCAGCGATAGTGATCTCGGCAAGCTGGTTTGAGTCATGTTACGTTTAGTTAGGTGAGGTTGTGTCAAGCTCGGTCCGGTTATCTTTGGCTTTCGTACTATGCACTGCCATTCAGAGGATTTCTGCGCTCTATTGGGCTCTAGTGCTCTCTTGCTGGCTCTGGGGATGCCAAAAATATTGTTCTCGTCACGTTATGTTCTGATACACTACGTTTGTATAGGTAATTTATGGTCACGTTATGCTAGGATGTGTCTGACTTATGCACTATGCACTGCAATGCGGTGGATTTCCGCGCTCCGCTGAACTCTAGTATACTCTGCTTGGCTCTGGGCAGGCCAGTAACGGTGGTATCGGCACGTTAGTTTCAGCTATGCCACGTCCGGCTGCATTATGTTTGGTAAGGTCATGCAGGAGAGTTTCGACGTCTATGCCATGCACTGCTATCCTCCGACTTCTGCACTCTGCTGTGCTCGTGTATATTCTGCTTGTCCCTGGGTATGCCAGCAGTAGCGGTCTCGGCACGTTGGCTTGCGTTTAGGTACGTTTGCTTATGTTAAGTTTGGTTACGTTAGGACAGAATATCCTAGACTTTCGTGCCATTCACTGCCAATCGGTGTATTTCTGCGCCTCGCTGCGCTCCAATATTCTCCACATGTCCCTGGTTGGCCAGCAATAGTGGTCTCGACGCTTTATGTCGGGTTATGTTACGTATGGTTGGGTTAGGTTGGGTCAGATTGTTCTAGTATATCTCCAACTTTTGTGCCATTTAGTGCAACGAGGTGGATTTTTGCGCTCCTCTGCGATCCACTACATCTTGCTTGCTTCTGTGGAGTCCAGCAACAGTGGTCTCGTCATGTCAGGTTGAGTTAGGTTACGTTTGGTCTTGTTACGTTTGGCTTGGCTACGAGAGGATACTTTGTCTTTCGTGCTTTACTCCGTTATTCGGTGGATCTCTGCGACCTAATGTGTTCTAATATGCTCCGCTATCCTCAACGAGGGCCATCAATAGCTTTCACCGCACTTTATGTTGAGTTATGCTACGTTTGGTTATGTTAGGCTAGGTCTGGTTATTCTAGGATATCTACGGTTACCATGCTTTTCACTGCAGTACGCAGGATTTCTGCGCCCTACTGTGCCGTAGTACATTCTGCTTTGCTCTGGGGAGGCCAGCAATCGTGGTACCGGCACGTTGGGTTGGGTTATGTTACGTTTGCTTAGGGTTGGTTATGTCAAGCTCGGACAGGTTACCTTTGACTTCCGTGCTATACACTGCTTGTCGGAGGATTTCTGCACACGACAGAGATCTACCATATTATCCTTGGCCCTGTGGAGGACAGCAACAGTGGCGGCACGTTATGTTGAGTTAGGCTACGTTTGCTTAGGTTATGTTGTGTTATGTTTCGTTATGGTGGCTTCGGCTTTAATGCTATACTCTATTATGCGGCGGGTTCCTGTTATCTACTATGCTATTATCTGTATTCTGGTTGGCTCTTTGAATATCGGCGGACTGCGGTCGCGACACGATCTTTTGAGTTTCCCTACGTTCGTTTAAGTTCGGTTAGGTCAGGCTAGGCTAGGATATCTACGGCTTTTGCGCTATTCACTGAAATGCGGTGGGCTCCTGCGCCAAACTGTGCTCTGGTACATCCTTCTTGCCTCTGTAGAGGTGACCAATGGTGCTCCCGTCAAGTTAGGTTATGTCATGTTACGTTTGGACATGTCACGTTTGGCTAGGGAAGGATATGCTACATCGTCTTTTATGCCTTACACTGCTATTCGCAGGACCCCTGTGGCCTACTGTGCTCTACTATATTTTGCTTTCCCCGGGGGATGCCAGGTGCAGTGGCCGCGGCGCGTCATGTTGTGTTATGCGGCGTTTGGTTAAGATAGGTTAGGTCAGGTTAGGCTAGGATATATAAGGCTTTTGTACTATTGACAGAAATGCGGCAAATTTCTGCGCTCTACTGTGCTCTGGTACATTGTGCTCGCCTCTGTCGAGACCAGAAATATTGGTCTCGTCTTGTTTGGTTGAGTTAGGCTACGCTTGGGTGTCTCACGGTAGACTAGGTTACCATAGGCTATATAGACTATCGTGCAATACGCTGCTATTCGGAGTATTCCTGCCCTGTACTGTCCTCAACTGAGTTATGCTTAGCCCGCGAAATGCCAGCAATATTGGTCACGGCAGGTTAGAATGGGTTAGGTTACTGTTGGTTAGCAGATGTTGGGTTAAGATCGGTAAGGTTATCTTTGACCTTCTCGCTATACACTGTTAGTCGGTTCATTTCTGTCATCCATTGTGCTCTACCGTATTCAGCTGGGTAATGGGGAGGCCAGGACCAGTGATCACTGCAAGTTATTTTGAGATATGCTACGTCCGGATTGGTTAGGTTAGCTGAGGTTATGCTAATGTATCTGCTGCTTTTGTGCTCTTCACGGCAATGAGGTGGATTTATGCTCTCGAATGTGCTCTAATATGCTCTGCTTGGCTCCACGAATGCCATCAATAACGGTCGCAGCACGTTGTGCTGGGATAGGCTATGTTTGATTAAGTTAGATTAGGTCAGGTTAAGTTAGGGTATATTTGGCTATTGTGCTCTACACTGCCATTCGGTGGATCTCTGCGACCTAATCTGTTCTAGTATACTCCGCTTGTCCCTAAGAAGGCCATCAATAGCGGTCGCCGCACGGTACGTTGAGTTATGCTACGTTCGGTTATGTTAGATTATGCCAGGTTCGGTTACGGTGTCCCCGACTTTTGTGCTATAGGCTGCTACTCGGTGGATTTCTGCGCTCAACATTGCTCTACTGCACTCTGCTCGTCACTGGGGTGGCGAGTAATAGTGGTAGCGGCATATCAGGTTGTGTTAGGTTGTTTGTTTAGAGTAGGTTATGTCATGTTTCGTGTGGTCATCTACGGCTTCTGTGCCATTCACTGCAGTGCGTTGGTTTTCTGCACTATACTGTGCTCTGGTACATTCTGCTTGTCTCTGCGGAGGCCAACAGTAGTGTTGACGTCATGTTAGGTTGAGCTAGGCTACCTTTGGGTATGCCTCGTTTGGCTAGGTTAGGATAGGCTACTTTGACTTTCGTGGCTTGCACTGCTTTTCGGCAGATTTCAGTCATCTACTGTGTTCTACTGCACTCTGCTTCGCTCTGGGGATGCCAGGAGTAGTCGTCGCGGCATGCCATCTTGTGCAATGATACGTTCGAGTAAGCTCGGTTAGGCCAGATTGGGCTAGGACATCGCCCTTTGTGCTATTCACAGCAATGCGGTTGGCTTCCGCGTACAGCTGGGATCTAGTACATTCTGCTTGCGTTCGCGTATGCCAGCAATAGTGGTCTCGTCGTGTTATGTTGCATTAGGTTACGTTTGGTTATGCTTCGCTTGTCTGGGATATGATGTGCAACTCTGTCTTTTGTGCTATACACCGCTTTACGGTGTATTTCTGTGATCTCGCGTGCTGTACTACATTCTGCTTGGCTCTGTGGAGGTCAGGATCCTCTGCCGCGGCCCGTTGCTTTGAGCTATGCTACGTTCAGTCATGCTAGGATAGGCCAAGTTAGGTAATGTTATCCTCGACTTTTGTAACATACACTGCTGATCGGTGAATTTCAGCGCTCTACATTGCTCTACTATACCCTGACCGGCTCTGGGGAGTCGAGCAATAGCAGCCGCGCCATGTTAGGTTGAACTAGGTTACGTTTGGATATGTTTGGTTAGGTAAAGCATTTTTAGGATAGCTACGACTTCCGTAGTGTACACTGTTATACGGTGTATTTCTGTGATCTACGGTGCTCTACTATATTCTGTTTGGCTATGGGGAGGCCAAAAGCAGTGGTCGCTGCAGGTTATGTTGCGATATGCTGCGATTTGTTAGGATTGGTTTGGTCAGGTTGTGCTAGGGTACCTACGGCTTTTTCGCTATTCAATGCAATGCGGTGGATTTCCGCGCGCTACTGTGCTATAGCACATTCTGCTTGTCTCTGTGCAGGCCAGCACTAGTGGCTTCTTCGTGTTAGGTTGTGTTATTTTGCGCTTGGATATGTTAAGTTCGGCTAGGTTACGATAGGCTACTATGACTTCTGTGCTATTCACTACTTTTCGGTGGATTTCCGCGCTCTAATGTGCTCTACTACATTCTGCTTGTCTCTGCGGGTTACAGCATTAGTGGCCTCGTCATGATAGGTTCAGCTAGGCGACGTTTGGTTGTGTCACGTTTGGCTAGGTTACGATGGGATACCTTGACTTTTGCGCTATACACTGCTATTCAGTGGGTTTCTGCGCTCTTCTGTGCTCTAGTATACTCTCTCGGTTCTCAGGATGCTTGCGATAGTGTTCTCGGTACGTTGGTTAGAGATAGGCTATGTTTGGTTATGTTCTGTTGGTTTCGATAAGGTTTGAGAAGCTTTGACTTTTCTGATATACAATGCGATTCTATGGATTTCTGCGTTCTACTCTCCACTAATATGTTCTGATTGACTCTGGGGAGGACAGCAATGGTGATCGCGGCACGTTAGGTTAAGATATGTTACGTTTGGTATCATGTCAGTATTGGCTGGAATAGTAGGGGATGTCTTTGGCTTTAGTTCTGTAGTGTGCTATTTGATGGATTTCTGCGCCCTAGAGCGCTCTAATATTTTCAGCTTGCCCCTGCGAAGGCCGGCAATGTTGGTTCCAACACGTCGTGTTGAGCCAGGTTACGTTTGGTTATGCTGGGTTTGGCAAAGTTTGGTCGGCTTTGCTTTAACTTTTGTGCTGCACAATGCTGTTCGCTGG
>NW_016928260.1:0-301 GCF_001483705.2 Eufriesea mexicana
GGGTTCCCCAATACATGATGGCGGTGATCGGCGACTATTTGGCGGAACGCTCGATCGAGTATCCCGGACGATACCCGACTGTCGTGCGTGCGACGAACTGCGGGGTTCCACAGGGGTCGGTGCTCGGACCGATCCTCTGGGACCTCGCGTACAACGCCGTGTTGGCCACTCCCCTCCCCCGCGGCCTGAGCCTGACGTGTTACGCGGACGATACACTGGTGATGGCCGCCGGGTCGATTTGGGTGGAGGCCACGCTGCGCGCGTAATGCGGCGTGGCCCTCGTCGCGAATAGCATCCAGCG
>NW_016928261.1:0-1294 GCF_001483705.2 Eufriesea mexicana
TTTATGCAAGAAAGCTAGCTCACCACGATTTTAGTCGAAAATGTGAATAAAATTGAATTTTCCTGGATGATTCTATAGCATTCCTATGCCTATAGCACGCCAACAGAATCCTTCCTCCTTATTTATGCAAAAAGGATAGCTCACCACGATATTAGACGAAAAAGTCAATGAAATTGAATTTTCCAGCCAGATTCTATATCATTGCAATGGTTATAGGTTGCCAATATAAATTTTCCTCCTTGTTTATGCAAGGAAGTAAGCTCACCACGATATTAGACGAAAAAGTCAATGAAATTGAATTTTCCAGCCAGATTCTATATCATTGCAATGGTTATAGGTTGCCAATATAAATTTTCCTCCTTGTTTATGCAAGGAAGTAAGCTCACCACGATATTAGTCGAATATGTCAATAAAATTCAATCTGCCAGGCACATTCTATATCAATGTAATGGCTATAGCACGCCAGTAGAATCTTCCCTCCTTATTTATACAAGAAAGCTAGCTCTCCACGAAATTAGTCAAGAATGTCAATAAAATTGAATTTTCCAGCCAGATTCTAATGCATTGCAATGGCTATAGCACTCCTGAAGGATCTTTCCTCCTTACCTAGGGAATGAAGTTAGCTCACCACGATATTAGTAGAAACTGAAATGTCAATAATATTGAACTTTTCAGCCAGATTCTATAGCATTGCAAAGCCTGTGGCACGACAATAGAATATTTCCTCCTGATTTATGGAAGAAAGTTAGCTCATCACGATATTAGTCGAAACTGTCGGGAAAATTGAATTTTCTACCTAGATTCTGTAGCATTGCAGCGGCTATAGCTCGCAAATAGAATCTTTCTTCCATGGTTATGCAAGAAAGTTAGCTCACCACGATTTTAGTCGAAAATGTGAATAAAATTGAATTTCCCACCCTGATTCCGGAGCTTTGCACTGGCTATAGCACGACAATAGATTCTTTCCACCTTATTCATGCAAGATAGTTAGCTCTCCACGACATTAGTCAAAAATGTAAATGAAACTGAATCTGCCAGGCACATTCTATATCATTCCAATGGCTATAGCACGCCAATTGCATCATTCCACGTTATTTTTGGAAGAAAGTAATCTCACCACGATATAAGTAAAATATGTCAATAAAATTGAATTTTCCAGCGAGATTCTGCAGCATTGCAATGGCTATAGCACGCCAATTGCATCATTCCACGTTATTTTTGGAAGAAAGTAATCTCACCACGATATAAGTAAAATATGTCAATAAAATTGAATTTTCCAGCGAGATTCTGCAGC
>NW_016928262.1:0-212 GCF_001483705.2 Eufriesea mexicana
AGTCTATAATCTGTTATAGCTTAGTTAATAGGTCGCCCAACGCCTTGAATCCAATGGCAAGTACATCGTACTACTTGCCATAGAATAGGTGTATTCAAAGTATATAATCTGTTGTAGCTTGGTGAATAGGTCGCCTAACGCCGTCAACCAATGGCAAGCACAGCCATCTACTTGCCAGAGAATATTTCTATTCAAAATCTACAACCTGTTAT
>NW_016928263.1:0-1476 GCF_001483705.2 Eufriesea mexicana
AAATGTCAATAAAGTTGAATATTCGCGGCAGATACTATAGCATTGCAATGGCTATAGCTCGCCAGTATAATCTTTCCTCCTTACACAAGCAAGGACGTCAGCTCACCGCGATATCAGTCGAAAATGTCAATAAAACTGAATTTTCCATCCGGCTACTATAGAATTGCAATGGCCATAGCCGGCCAATAGAATCTATCCTCCTTATTTATGCACGAAAGTTACCACACAACGATATTAATTGAAATTCTTATTAAAATTGAATTTTCGTGGTAGATTCTATAGCAATGTAATGGCTACAGCACGGCAATAGTATCTTTCATGCTTATTTATACAAGAATGTTAGCTCACCACGATATTGGTCCAAAATGTCAATCAAATTACATTTTCCAGCCAGATTCAGAAGCAGTGCAATGGGTATAGAACGCCAATTGTATCTTTCCTCCTTATTTATACAAGAAAGTTAGCTCACCACGATATTTGCCGAAAATCTCAATAAAATTGAATTTAGCAGCCAGATTCTATTGCACTGCGAGGGCTATACCGTGCCAATAGAATCTTTCCTCCTTATTTATGCAAGGATGTCAGCTCACCACGATATTAGTCGAAAATGTCAATAAAATTGAATTTTCCATCCAGATACTATAGAATTGCAATGGCCATAGCTGGCCAATAGAATCTTTCCTCCGTATTTATACAAGAAAGTTACCTCACCACGATATTAGTCGAAAATGTCAATAAAATTACATTTTCCAGCCAGATTCTGTAGCATTGCAATGGCTATAGCTCGCCAGTAGAATCTTTCCTCCTTATTTATGCAGGGATGTCAGCTCACCACGATATTAGTCGAAAATGTCAATAAAACTGAATTTTCCATCCAGATACTATAGAATTGCAATGGCCATAGCTGGCCAATAGAATCTTTCCTCCGTATTTATGCAAGAAAGTTACCTCACCACGATATTAGTCGAAAATGTCAATAAAGTTGAATTTTCCATCCAGATACTATAGAATTGCAATGGCTATAGCTGGCCAAAAGAATCATTCCTCCTTATTTATGGACGAAAGCTACCTCACCACGATATTAGTCGAAAATGTCAATAAAATTGAATTTTCCATCAAGATACTATAGAATTGCAATGGCTATAGCTGGCCAATAGAATCTTTCCCCCTTATTTATGAAAGAAGGTTACCACATTACGATATCAGTCGAAATTGTTAATAAAATTGAATTTTCGAGCCAGATTCTATAGCACAGCAATGGGTACAGCGTGCCAATAGAGTCTTTCCTCCTTATTTATGCAAGAATGTTAGCTCACCGTGATATTAGTCGAAAATGTCAATGAAATTGAATTTTCCAGACAGATTCGATAGGATTGCATTGGCCATGGCTGGCCAATAGAATCTTTCCTCCGCATTTATGCACGAAAGCTACATCACCACGATATTATTCGAAAATGTCAATAAAGTTGAATTTTC
>NW_016928264.1:0-507 GCF_001483705.2 Eufriesea mexicana
TGCAAGAAAATTAGCTCACCACAATATTAGTAAAAAATGTAAATAAAATTGAATTATCAAGCCAGATTCCACAGCATTGCATTGGCTGCAGTAGGCCAATAGAATTGTTCCTCCTTATGTATACAACGGAGATAGCTCGCCACAATATTTGTCGAAAATAACAGTAAAATTGAATTTTCCAGCCTGTTTCTATAGCATTGCGGTAGCTGTAGCACGCCAATAGGATCGGTCCTCCTTATTTACGCAAGAAAGTTACCTCACCACTATATTAGCCGAAAATGTTAATAAAGTTGAATTTTCCAGCCAGATTCTATAGCATTGCAATGGCTATAGCACGCTAATGGAATCTTTCCTCCTTATTTATGCAAGACAGTCAGCACACCACGATATTAGTCGAAAATGTCAATAAAAATGAATTAACAATAAAATCGAACTTTCCTGGCCGATTCTAGAACATTGCTATGGCTATAGCACGCCAATAAAATCTTTCCTCCTTATTTATGCAAG
>NW_016928265.1:0-1776 GCF_001483705.2 Eufriesea mexicana
TGTATGTATGGATGTATGTATGTACGAATGGATGGATGTACGAATGTATGGTGGTACGAATGTATGGATGTGCGGATGCATGGATGTATGGATGTATATCTGTATGGATCTACGAATGGGTTGATGTATGAGTGCATGAATGTATGAATGGATGGATGTATGGATGTATGCGTGGATGTATGTATGGATATATGTATGGTTGTATGCATGAATGGATGGATGGCCTTATGGATGTGTGGATGTATGAATGTATGGATGGATGGAGGTATGGATGGATAGATGTATGGATCGATGTGTTTATCGATGGGTTTATCGATGGGTGGTTGCATGGATGGATGGATGTATGGAAGGATGGGTGTATGGATGGATGGATGTATGGATGGTCGGATGTACGGATGAATGGATGTACGGAAGTATGGATGTATGAATGGATTGAAGTATGGATGTATGTATTAATGGATGTATGTATGTATGATTTGATGGATGTATATATGCATGGATGTATGGATTGATGGACGTATCGATGGATGGAGGTGTGGATGGATGGACTATTGGATGTATGCATGCATGACTGTTTGGATTTAAGAATGTATGGATGAATGCATGTATGGATGTATGGATGTATGGACGTATGGATGTACGAATGTACGGATATACGGATGTATGGATGCATGGATGGACGGATGGGTGTATGGATTTATGGATGTACGGATGTATGTATTTATGGATGTACCAATGTATGTATGTACGAATGTATGTATGTACGGATGTATGGATGTATGGATGAATGGCTGTATGGACGTATGGATGTACGAATTTAAGGGTGTACGTATGTATGGATGTATGGATGGATGGATCGGTGATTTGATGGATTTATGGATTAGTGTATGATTGGATTTATGGATGGGTAGATGGATGGACGTATGTTCGTATGTGTGTAGAGATGTATGTGTGTATGTATGTATGTGCGAATGTACGAATGTATTACTGTACGGATGCATGGATGTATGGATCTATATATGTATGGATGTATGTATCGATTTATGTATGGATGTATTTATGGTTGTATGGATGTATGGATGGATGGATTTATGGATGTATGGATGTATGAATGTATGGATGGATGTATGTATGGACAGATGTACGGACCGATGGATGTGTGGATGGGTGCTAGTATGGATGGGTGGATGTATGGTTCGATGGATATATGGGTGGATGGATGTGTGGATGTATGGATATACGCATCGATGAACGTATGGAGACGTATGTATGGATGTACGTATGGATGATTGGTTGTATGGATGGATGGATGTATGGATGGATTGACGTATGGATGGACAGATGTACGTCTGTATGAATGTATGGATATGTATATGTATGGATGTATGTATGTATGGATGTATGGATGGGTGGATGTATCGAATGATGGACGTACGAATGGAAGGATTTATGGACGTATGGATGTGTGGATGTATGTATGTATGTATGTATGTATGTATGTATGAATGTATGGATGTAAGTATGTATGGATGTATGGATGTATGGATGGATGGATGTATGGATGTATGTATGTGTGGATGTCAGGATATATGGATGGATGGATGTATTGATGTACAGGTGTATGGATGCATGAATGTATGGTTGTACGGATGTATGTATGAATGGATGTACAGATTTATGGATGTATCGAATGATAGACGTAAGAATGGAAGTATTTATGGATGTATGGATGGATGGATGTATGGATGTATGAATGGATGGATGTATGGATTCATG
>NW_016928266.1:0-949 GCF_001483705.2 Eufriesea mexicana
TTATTGACATTTTCGGCTAATATCGTGGTGAGCTAGCTTCCTTGCATAAGTGTGGAGGAAAGACCATTTTGGCGTACTAGAGCCATTGCAATGCTGTAGAATCTGGCCGGAAGGTTCAATTTTATTGACAAATTTTACTCATATCGTGGTGAGATAACTTTCTTCCAAAAATAACAAGGAATGATACAATTGGCGTGCTATAGCCATTCCAATGCTATAGAATCAGTCTGGAAAGTTCAATTTTATTGACATTTTCGACTGGTATCGTATTGAGTTATCTCTCTTGCATAACTAAGGAGGAAAGATCCTTTTGGCATGCTATAGCCGTTGCAATGATATAGAATGTGCCTGGCAGTTTCAATTTCAGTGACGTTTTTGACTAATATCGTGGAGAGCTAACTTTCTTGCATAAATAAGGTGGAAAGAATATATTGGCGGGCTATAGCCATGGCAATGCTCTGGTATCTCGCTGGAAAATTCAATTTTACAGAAGTTTTTGACAAATATCGTGGTGAGCAACCTTTCGTGCATAAATAAAGAGGAAATATTCTATTGGCGTGCTACAGCCTTTGCGATGCTATAGAATCTGGCTGGAAAGATCTATTTTATTGACATATTCGACTGATGTCGTGCTGAGCTAGCTTCCTAGCATAAGTATGGAGGAAAGATCCTTTTGGCGTACTATAGCCATTGCAATGCTGTAGAATCTGGCCGGAAAGCTCAATTTTATTGACATTTTCGACTAAAATCGTGGTGAGTTAACTTTCTTGCATAAATAAGGAGGAATGATTCTATTGGCGTGCTACAGGCATTGCATTGCTATAAAATCTGGCTGGAAAGCTCAATTTTTTTGACATATTTTACTCATATCGTGGATAAATATCGGGGTGAGCAACCATTCTTGCATAAATAAAGAGGAAATATTTTATTGGCATGCTATAGCCTTTGG
>NW_016928267.1:0-918 GCF_001483705.2 Eufriesea mexicana
GGGACTAGCTATGACTTTAGCGCCATACACCGCTATTCTGAGGTTTTGTGCATTTTACTGTGCCCGAGTATGTTCAGCTAGGCTGTGGGAGGTCCAGCAACAGTCGTATCGGCACGTTACTGTGAGTTAGGCTACGTTCGGTTTGGTTAGGACACGTCAGGTTAGGTTGGTATGTCCACGACTTTTGTGCTTTACACCGCAATGCGACGGATTTCTGCGCTCTGCTCTGCGCTAGTATGTTCTGTTTGGCTCTGCGGAAGTCAGCAGTAGTGGTCTAGGCATGTTAGGTTTGGTTAGGCTGCGTTTGGTTATGATACGTTTGGTTAGGTTAGGCAAGGATGGCTTTGACTTTTGTGCTGCACATTGCTATTTAGTGGGTTTCTGCGGGCCAGTGCGATCAAGCATGCTCTGCTTTGCTCTGTGGACGCCAAAAAATGGTGGCCGCGGCGCGATAGTTTGAGTTAGGCTACGTTCGGTTATGTTTGGCTTGTTTGGGTTAGGATAGTGTGTCTATGACTACTGTCTTGTACACTGTAATACGGTGGACTTCTGCGCTCTACTGTGCTCTAGTACGTACTGCTTGGCTTTGACTGCCAGGCTTTGGGGATGCCTGTAAATGTGGTCTCGGCACAGTAGGTTGAAGTAGGATACGTTTGGTTTGGTTATGTTTGCTTGAGTTAGGTTCGTTTAGCTTCGACTTTTCTGCTGTACACTGCGATACTCAGGGTTTCTGCCCCTACGCTCCTCTAGTATATTCTGCTGGTCAATGCGGAGGCCTGCAATAGTGGTCGCTTCACGATAGGTTGAGCTAGGTTACGTTTGGTTTCGTTATGATTGGATAGGTTAGGAGTGTCAAGCTATGACTTTTGCGTTGTACAATGTTATTCGGCGGGTTTCTGAATTCTACTGTGCTCTAAT
>NW_016928268.1:0-887 GCF_001483705.2 Eufriesea mexicana
TATATCTCCTTGGCTCTGCGGAGGTCAGCAATGGTGGACTCTGCGCGTCAGGTTCAGATACGTAACGTACACATATGTTACGTTTGCTTTGGTTAGGCGACGATACCCTTGACTTTTGCGGTATATACATTCATTTGGTGGATTTCTGCTTTTTTGTGCACTCCAACATGTTCCGCATGGCTCTGGGAATGCCAGCCATATTGGTCTCAACACGTTATGTTGTGTTACACTACTTTTCGGTAGGTTAGGTTAAGTCAGCTTACGTCAGGTTATGTTCCACTTCTGTGATATACACTGGAGTACGGCGAATTTCTTCGCCCAGCGGTGCTCTAGTACATTCTGCTTGGATCTGTGGAGGACAGCAACAGTAGCCTCGGCATGTAAGTTTGAGTTGGGTATCGGTCTGTGTGCTCATGTCGTGAAGGCTTGGTTAGGATTTCTACGATCCTTGTCGTGTACACTGATATGCGGTTGATTTCTGCGCTCTATGTTGCTCTACTATTCTCTGCTCAGCTCTGGAGCGGCGAGTAATAGAGGTCGCGGCACGTTAGGTTGCGTTATGTTACGCTTAGGTAAGCTTGGTTAGGTTAATATTGGTTAGGGTAGCTGTGACTTTCGTGACATACAATGCTATTCGATGGATTACTATACCTACTGTGCTCTACTATGTTCCACTCGGCTCATGGGAGGCCGGAAGTAGAGGTCGTCACACGTGACGTTGAGATATGCTACGCTTGGTTAGGTTTCCTTAACCTGGTTTCGGTTTGTGTAGCTTTGACTTTGGTGCTATGCACTGCGATTCTATTGATTCCTGAGATCTACTGTCCTTTAATATGTTCTGATCGACCTTGGGGAGGCCAGCAATAGTGGTTGCGGTACATAGATTT
>NW_016928269.1:0-315 GCF_001483705.2 Eufriesea mexicana
TAGCTCGCCAATAGAATCTGTCCTCCATGTTTATGCAAGAAAGTTATCTCATCACGATATTAGTCGAAAATGTCAATGAAATTGAATTTTCATACAGGTTCTATTGGATTGCAACGGCAATAGCACGCCAATAGAAGCTCTGCTCCTTATTTATAATACTGGTTCTATTGGATTGCAACGGCAATAGCACGCCAATAGAAGCTCTGCTCCTTATTTATGCAAAAAAGATAACTCACCACGATATAAGTCGAAAATGTCAATAAAATTGAATTTTCCTGGCAGATTCTATAGGATTGCAATGGCTATAGCACGCCA
>NW_016928270.1:0-1251 GCF_001483705.2 Eufriesea mexicana
ATGGGGGTATGCATGGATGTATGGATGTACGTATGGTTGGATGAGTGCATGGATGGATGGATTCATGGATGTATGGGTGTGTGTATGTATGGATGTATGTATGGATGAATGTTACGGTGTATGTATGGATGTTTGTATTGATGTATGTATGGATGCATGTATGGATGGGTGGATGTATTGGTTGATGGATGTATGGAAAGGTGGATGTATGGATGGATGTATGTATGGATGAATGGTTGTGTGCATGGATGTATGTATAGGTGGATTGTGGTATGGATGGACGGATGTACGTATGTATGAATGGATGGATGTATATATGTTCGGATGTTTGGATTTATGGATGAATGGTTGTGTGGATGAACGGATGTGTGGATGGATGTATGTGTGAATGGCGTGATATATGGATGGATGGATGTATTGATGTACAGGTGTTTGGATGCATGAATGAATGGTTGTGTGGATGTATGTATGTACGGATGTATGGATGGATGGATGTATCGAATGATAGACGTACGAATGGAAGGATGTATGGATGTGTGGATCTGTGGATGTTTGGATGCATGGATGGATAGAAGTACGGATCTATGGGTGTATGGATGGGTGCTTGTATGGATGGATGGATGGATGGTTCGATGGATGTATGGATGGGTGGGTGTATGGATGTGTGGTTGTATGGATGGGTGGAAGTATGGAAAGATGGATGCACGGATGGATGTATGTATGGATGTATGGTTGTTTGGATTGATGGATTTATGAATGGATTGAGGTATGGATGGACGGATGTACGGAAGTGTGGATGTATGGATGTATGGCTGTATGCATGTATGCATGTATGGATGGATGGGTGTACCGGGAGATGGACGTACGAATGGATGCATTTATGGAAGTATGGGTGTGAGGATGTATGGATGAATATATGTATGGATGGATTGATTTATGTTTGGATGGATTTATGGATGGGTGGAAGGGTGGACGTATGTTTTTATGTATGCATGGATGTATGTATGGATGCATTTACGGATGTATCTATGGATGTATGTATGGATGAGTGTATGGGTGTATGCATGGATGTATGGATGTATGTATGGACTATTATGTATGGACGTACGTATGGATGGATGAGGGCATGGATAGATGGATTTGTGGATGCATGATTGTGTGGATGTATGCATGTATGGATGTATGGACGGATGGATGTATTAATGTATGGAAGTTTGTATGTATGTGTTTATGAATGTATGGCCGTATTTG
>NW_016928271.1:0-267 GCF_001483705.2 Eufriesea mexicana
CACAGAAGTTCACCGAACAACAATACATACCATGAAAGTCAAAGCAATCAGTACCTAACATAGACAAGCTTAACCTAACCAAACGTAGCCTAACTCGACCTAATGCACCGAGAACAAAACTACTGGCCTCCCCAGTGTCGCTCAAATAGCAGTAGAGCAATGTAGAGGGCAGGAATCCTCCCAACAGCGGGGTATAGCTCAGAAGTCAAAGCTATCCTCTCCTAACCTGACCAATCGCAACATTGGCAGACGTAACGTAACACAACC
>NW_016928272.1:0-745 GCF_001483705.2 Eufriesea mexicana
GCAACGCCTATAGCACGCCAACAGAATCTTTCCTCCTTATTTAGGCAAGCAAGTTAACTCACAACGATATTGGTCGAAAATGTCAACAAAATTGAGCTTTCCATCCAGATTCTGCTGAATTGCAGTGGCTATAGCACGCCAAAAGGATCTTTCCTCCTTACGTATGCAAGGAAGTTAGCTCACCACGATATCAGTCGAAAATGCCAGTAAAATTGAATTTTCCAGCAAGATTCTATAGCATTGCAATGCCTACTGCACGCCAACCGAATCTTTTCTGCTTATTTATGCAAGAGAGTTAGCTCACCACGATAGTAGTCGAAAATGTCAACAAAATTGAACTTTCCAGCCAGAACCTATAGCATTGCGACGGCTACAGCACGCCAAATGAATCCTTCCTCCTTATATATGAAAGAAAGATAGCTCACCATGATATTAGTCGAAAATGCCAATAAATTTAAATTTTTCGACCACATTCTATATCATTGCAAAGGCTATAGCTCGCCAATAGTATCTTTCCTCCTGACTTATACATGGAAGTTAGGTCACCACGATATTAGTCGAAAATGTCAATGAAATCTTATTTTCCAGGAGGATTCAATAGAATGCAATGCCTAAAGCATGCCAATAGAATCGTTCCTCCTTAGTAATATAAGGAAGTTATCTCACCACGATATTAGTCGATAATGTCAATGAAATTGACCTTCCTATACAGGTTCTACAGCATTGCAATGGCTATAACACGCCA
>NW_016928273.1:0-646 GCF_001483705.2 Eufriesea mexicana
CACAAAAGTCGAAGCCGTCCATGCCTAAACTAGCCAAACATGGCATAACCATACGTAACCTATCCACACCTAACAGCCACACACCACTATTGCTGACATCACCAGAGCGAAGCAGAATATACAAGAGCGCAGTAGATCACAGAAATCTGCGGCGTTACAGTGTATTGCACAAAAGAAGGGATAAGCTAACCGGAATTGTCCCAACATAACCTAACAAAACGTAGCCTAACACAGCATAAGTTGCCGAGGCCACTATGGCTCCCTTTCCCAGATCCAAGCAGAATATATCAGATCGCAGCGGAGTTCAGAAATCCACCGAATTGTAGTGTATAGCACAAAAGTCAAACCTACCGCTCCTAGCCTAACAAATCGTAGCATAACCAAGCGAAACCTAACTCAACCTAACGTGAAGCGACCACTACCCCTGGCATCCCCAGAGCCTAGCAGAGCATATCAGAGCACAGTATATCGCTGAAGTCCACCTAATGGCAGTATATAGAACAAAAGTCAAGAATATCCTCTCCTACCCTAACCAAACCTAACATAACTAAACGCAGCCTAATTCAACCTAACGTGCCGAGATCACTATTTCTGGCCTCCGCAGAGTCAAGCAGAACATACTAGAGCACAGTAGTGCGCAGAAGTC
>NW_016928274.1:0-290 GCF_001483705.2 Eufriesea mexicana
CCCGAACCTAACCTAACCTAACCTAACCCAAACGAACGTAACATAGCTCGAACTAACGTGCCGCGACCGCCACTGCTGGCGACCCCAGAGACAAGCAGAAGATGCTACAGGCCAGTAGAGCACAGAAGACATTATGATATCTGTGCTGAGCACGAGAGACAAAGATATAAGCTTACCCAACTTAACATAACATAACCGAAGGAATCGAACGCAACCTAACGTGCCATGGCCAGTATTGCTGGCCACCACGAGGTCAAGCAGAGCATGCTAGTGGAGAGTAGATCGTAGAA
>NW_016928275.1:0-1633 GCF_001483705.2 Eufriesea mexicana
CAGGACGATTCTATAGCAATGCAGTGCCTATAGCAGGCTATAGAATATACCCTGCTTATTTAGACAAAAAGGATAGCTCACCACGATATCACTCGAAAATGTCAATAAAATTGGACTTTCCGGCCGGATTCTGCAGCATTGCAATGGCTATAGCACGCCGAAAGGATATTTCCTCCTTATTTATGCAAGAAAGTTAGCTCAATACGATACCAGTCCAAAATGTCATTAAAATTGTATTTTCCAGACAGATTCTATACCATTGCACTGGCAATAGCACGACAATAGAGTCTTTCCTAATTATTCATGCAAGAAAGATAGCTCACCACCATATTTGTCGAAAATGCCAATAAAATTGAATTTTCCAGCCAGATTCTATAGCATTGCGAAGGCTATAGCCAGCCAATAGAATCTAGCCTCCTTAATTATGCAAGAAAGTCAGCACACCACAATATTAGTCCAAAATGTCAATAAAATTGAATTTTCCTGCCGGATTCTTCAGCATTTCAGCGGGTATAGCACGCCAATAGCATCTTTCCTCCTCATTTGTGCAAGATAGTTAGCTCTCCACGATATTAGTCAAAAATGTCAATGAAATTGAGATTTCAAGCCAGATTGTACTGCATTGCAATGGATATAGCGCTCAAGAAGGATATTTACTCCTTACTTAGGGAAGGAAGTAAGCTCACCACGATATTAGTAGAAAATGCAATAAAATTGAATTTTCCAGGACGATTCTATAGCAATGCAGTGTCTATAGCATGCCAATAGAATCTATCCGCCTTATTTATGCAAGGAAATTGGCTCACCACGATATTAGTTGAAAATTTCAATAAAATTGAATCTCCCAGGCACATTCCATATCATTGCAATGGTTATAGCACGCCAAAAGTATATTTCCTCCTTATTTAAGCAAGAAAGGCAGCGCATCACAATATTATCCGAAAATGTCAATAAAATTGAATTTTGCGGCCAGATTCTATAGCATTGCATTAGTTATAGCTTGCCAATATAATCTTTCCTCCTTGTTTATGCAAGAAAGTTAGCTCACCACGATATTAGTCGAAAATTTCAATAAAATTGAATTTTCCATCCAGATTTTATAGCATTGCAATGGCATTAGCACGCCAATAGAATCTTTCCGCCTTATTTATGGAAGAAAGTTAACTCACCACGATATTAGAAGAAAATGTCAATAAAATTGAATTTTCCTGCCAGATTCTACAGCATTGCAATGGCTGCAGAACACCACAAGGATCATTCCTCCTTACTTATGCAAGGAAGCTGGCTCACCACGATATTAGTCGAAGATTTCAATAAAATTGAACTTTCCAGCAAGATTATATAGCATTGCAATGCCTATAGCATGCCAACAGCGTCTTTCCTCCTGATATATGGAAGGAAGTTAGGTCACCTCCATATTAGACGAAAATGTCAATAAAATTGATTTTTCCAACCAGATTCTTTGGCTTGGCAATGGCAATACCACGCCAATAGTATCTTTCCGCCTTATTTACGCAAGAGAGATAGTTAACCACGATATAAGTCGAAAATGTCTATAAAATTGAATCTGCCAGGCACACTCTATATCATTGCAACGACTATAGCACGCCAAAAGTATCTGTCCTCCTTATTT
>NW_016928275.1:1855-4965 GCF_001483705.2 Eufriesea mexicana
CAATAAAATTGAATTTTCCAGGACGATTCTATAGCAATGCAGTGTCTATAGCATGCCAATAGAATCTATCCGCCTTATTTATGCAAGGAAAATAGCTCACCACGATATTAGTTGAAAATTTCAATAAAATTGAATCTCCCAGGCACATTCCATATCATTGCAATGGTTATAGCACGCCAAAAGTATATTTCCTCCTTATTTAAGCAAGAAAGGCAGCGCATCACAATATTATCCGAAAATGTCAATAAAATTGAATTTTGCGGCCAGATTCTATAGCATTGCAATAGTTCTAGCTTGCCAATATAATCTTTCCTCCTTGTTTATGCAAGAAAGTTAGCTCACCACGATATTAGTCGAAAATGTCAATAAAATTGAATTTTCCATCCAGATTTTATAGCACTGCAATGGCATTAGCACGCCAATAGAATCTTTCCGCCTTATTTATGGAAGAAAGTTAACTCACCACGATATTAGAAGAAAATGTCAATAAAATTGAATTTTCCTGCCAGATTCTACAGCATTGCAATGGCTGCAGAACACCACAAGGATCATTCCTCCTTACTTATGCAAGGAAGCTGGCTCACCACGATATTAGTCGAAGATTTCAATAAAATTGAACTTTCCAGCAAGATTATATAGCATTGCAATGCCTATAGCATGCCAACAGCCTCTTTCCTCCTGATATATGGAAGGAAGTTAGGTCACCTCCATATTAGACGAAAATGTCAATAAAATTGATTTTTCCAACCAGATTCTTTGGCTTGGCAATGGCAATACCACGCCAATAGTATCTTTCCGCCTTATTTACGCAAGAGAGATAGTTAACCACGATATAAGTCGAAAATGTCTATAAAATTGAATCTGCCAGGCACACTCTATATCATTGCAACGACTATAGCACGCCAAAAGTATCTGTCCTCCTTATTTATGTAAGAAAGTCTGCTCACCACGATATTAGTCAAAAATGACAATAAAATTAAATTTTCCAAACAGATTGTACTGCATTGCGGTGGCCATAGCACTCCAAATGGATTTTTCCTCCTTACGTATTCAAGGAAGTTAGCTCACTCCGGTATTAGTAGAAAATGACAATAAAATTGAATTTTCCAGGACGATTCAATAGCAATGCAGTGCCTATAGCACGCCAATAGAATCTTTCCGCCTTATTTATGCAAGGAAATTGGCTCACCACGATGTTAGACGAAAATGTCAATAAAATTGTATAGCCCAACCACATTCTATGTCAATGCAATGTCTATAGCGCGCCAAGAGAATCTAAAGTCGTTACTTATGCACGGAAGTTGGCTCACCACGAAATTTGTCAAAAATGTCAATAAAATTGAATTTTCCAGCAAAATTCTATAGCATTGCAATACCTATAGCATACCAACAGAATCTTTCCTCCTGATTTATGGAAGAAAGTTAGCTCAACACGATTTTAGTCGAAAATGTCAATAAAATTGAATTTTCCAGCAAAATTCTATAGCATTGCAATACCTATAGCATACCAACAGAATCTTTCCTCCTGATTTATGGAAGAAAGTTAGCTCAACACGATTTTAGTCGAAAATGTCAATAAAATTGAATTTTCCAGCAAAATTCTATAGCATTGCAATACCTATAGCATACCAACAGAATCTTTCCTCCTGATTTATGGAAGAAAGTTAGCTCAACACGATTTTAGTCGAAAATGTCAATAAAATTGAATTTTCCAGACAGATTCTTCTGCATTGCGGTGGGTATAGCACTCCAAAAGGATTTTTCCTCCTTACGTATTCATGGAAGTTAGCAGACCCCGGTATTAGTAGAAAATGCGATAAAATAGAGTTTTCCAGGACGATTCTATAGCAATGCAGTGCCTACAGCACGACAATAGAATCTACCCTGCTTATTTAGGCAAGAAGGATAGCTCACCACGATAATGTTCGAAACTGTCAATAGTATTGAACTTTCCAGCCAAATTCTATATCATAGCAATGGCTATAGCACGCCGAAAGGATCTGTCCTGCTTATTTATGCAAGAAAGTTAGCTCAATACGATACCAGCCGAAAATGTCAATAAAATTGAACTTTCCAGACAGATACTATACCGTTGCAATGGCGAAAGCACGTCAATAGAGCCTTTCCTAATTAATCATGCAAGAAAGATAGCTCACCACGATATTAGTCGAAAATGTCAATAAAATTGTATCTGCCAGGCACATACTATATCATTGCAATGGCTATAGCACGCCAGTAGAATCGTCCCCGTTATTTGTGCAAGAAAGGCAGCTCACCACAATATTAGTCGAAAATGACCAT
Source organism: Eufriesea mexicana (assembly GCF_001483705.2). Taxonomy (NCBI): domain Eukaryota; kingdom Metazoa; phylum Arthropoda; class Insecta; order Hymenoptera; family Apidae; genus Eufriesea; species Eufriesea mexicana. The sequence goes on from NW_016928275.1 coordinate 4,157, forward strand.
AAAATTGAATTTTCCTGCCGGATTCTACTGCATTTCAGCGGGTATAGCACGCCAATAGAATCTTTCCTCGTGATTTGTGCAAGATAGTTAGCTCTCTACGATATAAGTCAAAAATGTCAATAAAATTGAGATTTCCAGGCAGATTGTACTTCATTGCAATGGCTACATCACTCCAGAAGGATCTTTCCTCCTTACTTAGGCAAGGAAGTTAGCTCACCACGATATTAGTCGAAAATGTCAATAAAATTGAAGTTTCCAAGACGATTCTATAGCATTGCAATGTCTACAGCACGCCAATATTATCTTTCCTCCTTATTTATGCAAGAAAGTTAACTCACCACGATATTAGACGAAAATGTCAATAAAATTGAATTTTCCGGCCAGATTCTACAGCATTGCAATGGCTGCAGCACGCCAAATGGATCATTCCTCCCTACTTATGCAAGGAGGCTGGCTCACCACCATATTAATCGAATATGTCAATAAAATTGATTTTTCCAACCGGATTCTTTGGCATTGCAATGGCAATCTCACGCCAATAGGATCTTTCCGCCTTATTTACGCAAGAGAGATAGTTAACTACGATATTAGTCGAAAATGTCTATAAAATTAAATCTGCCAGGCACATTCTATATCATTGCAATGGCCATAGCACGCGAAAGGTATCTTTTCTCCTTATTTATGCATGAAAAGTAGCGCACCACAATATTATTCGAAAATGTCAATAAAATTGAATTTTCCGTCCAGATTCTATAGCACTGAAATGGATATAGCTTGCCAATATAATCTTTCCTCCTTGTTTATGCAAG